>NC_051222.1:37333175-37585675 GCF_015220715.1 Pygocentrus nattereri | reverse complement strand
TAAAACACACATTACCTCGCACACACTAGGGGGCAGTGAGCACACTTGCCCGGAGCAGTGGGCAGCCCTATCCATGGCACCCGGGGAGCAGTTGGGGGTTAGGTGTCTCGCTCAAGGATACCTCAGTCATGGACTGTTGGCCCTGGGGATCGAACTGGCAACCTTCCGGTCACAGGACCAGTTCCCTGACCTCCAGCCCACGACTGCCCCACTACTTTAAAGACTGTAAAATCTTGGAAAATGTGAAAAACTCCAAAAGTTGAATGAAAGGATAACTAGGAAGCCAAATTTCTAAAGTTAAAATCAGAAACAAAAATTTTCTTTAAAAGTCATTTCAGGATTACAGGCACAGCAAAGACTGAGCTGAAGAGGCTGAAACCAAAAGTCAATCAGACCATTACTGACCTACTATATCTGCTGCAGGTTCTCAACCCTCTGCTCTCAAATCATTATTCTTCAATGCAAATTATATGTAAATCGAGCTAATCAAATATATGTCCTCATCTGTTAAATTATAATAAAAATGACCAGTAAATCTTTGATTGGTCCTCAGGGCACATCGAAACTTCATATTAATGGCTTGACTTGGCGCTGGCTGGAGTTTATTTCCACATACAGGGTATGGATACAGCGTGGGCACATGAGTACAGCGTGGTCGATCAACAGTCAGCAGGATCAGGAGTCTAGTCGTATTCACATGCATGCAGACGATCATGCACGGGCACAGCTTGGTCATCAGTGTGTCACCAGTCTAGTCTGGTCACCAGTCTGATCACCAGTCCAGTCTACTGTAGCCTGGTCAACAGTCCAGTCTGGTCAGTACTCCAGTCTGATGAATACATGTTTTAAAGTAGAGATACTGGGGGTTCGGGGAGAAAGGTGAAGGTTGGTGAAGAAGGGAAGGGGGGGAAGGGGGTCTGGGGTCAGGGGAGACCCCAGGGGTAATGTGAGGATGTTCTCACCCCAGGAGGAACATCACAGATAAAACACGCAAAGGCACACAACTCTAAGGCAATGCAGCTGACGACCAGAACAGATGACTTTCCTCACTTTCCCTCAACCGTGTCTGGTAGACCAGCCGTTTGACGGGCATCCCTCTCGAAAAACATCAAAGAACATCTTTAATCTTTTAAAGACTCTCTAGAAGACACTGGAAATATATACAGTACTGTGTGAAAGTTTTAGGCACCTAAGCAAATGTTTAAAAAGTTTAGCTCAGCAGTGAGTTTATCCCAATACACATTAGAATGGGTCTCGGGTCCGTATTTTTCCTTGACACCTTCACAGCCGCCACAGAGACTCGTTAATATCATCAATTACATCATGAGCTCAATTTACTGAGCACTGATTGGTCAAACCAGGAGCTGCTTTTTAACTACATATAATACTGGGCTTCCTCCAGGAGAGGCTTGGAGATGGGTAAACAAACACACCAACATACAGAAAATCACCTATATGATCATTATTAATTAATATTCTATATATTCTGTTTATTCAAATATTGATACATTTCTCAGCAAATAAACATGAACTACTAAAATGTGTCTTTGGTGTCTAAGACTTTTGCACAGTACTGTATATATATATATATATGTATACTGCCAGGTCACCACTATAAGTAAGAAGTTGTTCTGAATGACTCGCCTGGTTAAATAAAGGTATACGTTCCCATACACTTATAACTGTTACCATGTTATCTGTTCAATTTATTAAAATTCAAATGTCATTGATTTTACTTTTTCATTTATTCAACATTTAATGATGTCATTTCTTAGCTTACAATGTGCTATGTTTAGAGATCAGTAATGTAGCTGCTATACTAATTTTAGTACTAATACTAATGAAACAGAACACATAAAAAACATATATTCTATGACATGAAGATAGCATATATGAGTAATACATGCATCCATATAGGAGCGTTTATGAACTGCATATGTGTGTTTGCATATTCTGATATGTGGCTAAAATATATCTCACATATTTGAAAATGTCCAGTTTCAAAAAAGTATATACGTCCATATGTGACGAATATAAATGGGATATGAGGGACAACCCTGCACGCTAGTGTATGTCACACACATGCTCGTTCTTCAACGGTTCTTTAAAATGGTAAAAGAAAATGGTTCTATAGAGAACCAAGAGCATCAAATGAGCCTTTGCGTTCTTCAGACTGATAAACAATGTGTTGGATATGGTTCTATATGGAACATTGTTATAAAAAGGGTTCAATGTAGCACCCAAAACTGTACTTCTATTGTTCCGGTGTCAAGCTTGTAATAACAGAAGAACCCTTTTACAGTCAGTCTGCAGAACTCTCCATGCAAAGAACCTTTAAATCATACCTAGGGATCTTTGAGTGGTTATGGTTCTATATAGATTTCCTTCATTAAAGAACCCTTGAAGAACCATCATGTTGAAGTATTACCCATGTTTGAAATCCATTTGGCCATAAATCAGGTATTTGTTTGGGTGAGTATGAGCTGCTTATGTGGCTGCAGTTTCACACTGTAGCGCCCTCTATTGGTCGTCATAACTATTGCCCAAAGCTTTGCACTGTAGATGGCAGTAACACGCCGACTGGTGGTGCTCAGTCGGATGTCAAAAACAAGAAGAAGGAGCTCAGCTTTCTTGGCATATTTGCAGTGAGGCACCAGTAAGGGGAGGTTTACAGCTCAGAACTCTGTCCAGGTCTAAGTCTCAGCCTAACAGGGGCTGCATTTGCCCTACGAGGTGCATTTCTGTGTGCAGCACTGCCTGTTTTTCACCCCTCCTGCTTTAGTCTTTAGGTGGAGACTAGTGAGCTGAGTTAATGAGTTTATGGACATGGACTTGGATTGTAGCAGCATGGACAGACGGACAGCAGTGATAGTGGACACTGGAGATGCCCTGTATCCAAAGAATGGATCAGTGGTCCATTCCGTGAAGACTGAAGAGGAGGACGAGCTCCTAAAGGAGGTCTGTGCTTCTGCAGGGTTGGTTCTGTATTAAAAAGGAGGGGATTCTTGTTGTTACATGTCTAATCAATTGCAGTCTGAGTTCTTCTGCCCAACATTTACTAAGAAATTAGTGATAAATGAATGTCAGATATTCTGATTAGTGGAGTTCCACCTGTTTGCAGCTGAGGAGCTCAGGAGGAAGAGTCTACTTAAAAAAGCTGGTTCTCCAAGGGTTCTTCAGTAAAGACAATGGTTCTTTATACAACCATGAACTCTAAATGGTTCTTTAGATTGATGGGGTGTGTGTTGTATATGGTTTTATATGGAACCATTTTGTAAAGAGCTCTGTATAGTACCAAAAAGGGTTCCACTATTGTTACAAGCCGGTGAACCCTTTTTTGGTACTACATTAAACCCTTTAACCCTGTTTAATAAAAAGACGGTGCTTCAAGGGTTCTTCAGTAAAGAAAATTGTTCTATATAGAAACATGGACATTCAAAGAACCTATTGCATGCTTAAAAGGTTCTTTCGAAATGGTTCTTCAGATTGATGGAGTATTTGCTGAATTGTTCACAATATAACCTTTTTGAGAAACGGTTCTATATAGCACTCAAAAGGATTCTTCTGTTGTTACGATGGCAAGCTTGTACCCATAGTAGAACCCTTTTGGTTGCTATATAGAGCTTTTTTTATGTAGAACCACTAAAAATGCTCTATAGCACATTTTCCATCAATCTGAACCATTTCATGATTCAAAGAACCCTTTAATCACGCAAAGGGTTCTTTGAGTGTTCATGGCTCTGTATAGAATCGTTTTCTTTAGTGAAGAACCCTTGAAGAACCATTTTTTTTAAAAAGTGTACTCTACTGACTCCTTTCATGCACATTTAAAAAGGATCTTCAGTTAAGGCCGTGGTTCTGTTAGAACCATGAGTTCTATATAGAACCATTTCAAGCTTAAATGATTCATTGCATGGGAAAAGCGTTCTGCTACGGTGCACAATGTCAAGCTTGGAACAATAGCAGAATAGTTTTTGCTGCTATATAGCATCGTTTTCAGAAATGTTCTGTATAGAACCATGTGCAGCACGTTCTCCATCAGTCTTAAAAACACTGTCACCATGCAAAGAATGGTTGTAAACATAAGAACCACTTAGGAAGCAATTGAGCAAATATATATATATATATATATATATATATATATATATATATATATATATATATATATATATATATCAGGTAAACCTGAAAATAAACAAACCATGTTTTTTTGTCTCATGTGCTGTTGTGTTTGGAACAGGGCTGGGCAGTATGATCGTATCCTGATGAGCTGGGAAAAACATTCTTTATTGCTTCTCCTTTTGATCTTTCATTCAAAATATTAGCAAACATTGAACCTTTGTCACAAAAATAAAAACTAAATCTTATTGTGAAATCAATACTTTTTCTTAAATGTATGTGCACCATCATTGTTGGCATCCCTAGAAGTTCTTAAGAGTGAAATTCTAACTGAAGTGTATTCCCATTCACACCTTATGGTTTAAAATTCATTTGAGTGATCAGAAACACTTAAAAGGTCAGCCAGGACTTCGAATTCACTGGGAAATACATATGAGATGAAACACAGGCCAAATTCCCTCCGTAACCGTCACAGAGTAAGTCCAGAGAAAACAGGAATGATGTGACAAAAAGGTACTGAGAAACGGGCACAAATCAGGAAGCGTTTACAAGAAAATAGCTAAACAGTTGAAAATGCCCATTTCCACTGTCAGGACAATAATGGATATGTTGAAGACAACTGGAGATTTTGAGAAACTGCCGGAAAGTGGTTGTTTGTCTATATTGACAGTGAGGAGGATGTGGACGAAATATCTCCAGAGATCCCAGCTGGGGATGTTAATTATGTCTTGTGGTGGGACCATCCAACAAACTACACTTAGACTCCACCTACATAACCACAAGTTGTCTGGGAATGTTGCCAGAAGTAGCCTCTGCTGACAAGGACCAATAAACCCAAGCGCCTACAGTTTTCCAGATGCCCCTGGAACTTTCTGTGGGACTGTGTTGTGAGTAGAGATGAGAGCAAATTGCTTTTTGGCAACAAACACCAGAGGTGAGTTTGCTGTGGACATGAAGAGAACCATGTGGAAAAGTATCCCATCTTCATTGTGAAGTATGGTGGTGGATCTGTGGGGCTGTTTCTTCCAAAGGCCTCGGACAGCTTGTTCACATACATGGCATCGCAGACTGGTACAACTACCAGCAGACTGCCTCAGCCAGGAAGCTTAAACTGGGCTATACTTTGGATCTTCCAGCAGGACAATGATCCAAAACACACCTCAAAATCAACAGGAAAATGTTTCACTGACAGCAGAATCAAGATTTTGCCATTGCCACCCCAGCCCCCTAACCTTAACCCCATAGAAAACCTGAGGGATGAGCTGGAGAGGAGAGTCCACAGTGTGGACCTTGGAATATGAAGGATCTGGAGAGGTTCTGAATGGAGAACTGGTCTCAGGTCCTTTGCTGTGTTCTACAGTCTCTTTAAGCATTATAGGAGAGACTCAGAGCTGATATCTCTGCAAAGGGAGGCTGCACAAAGCATTAAATGAAGAGGTGCCAACAAACATTGTCAAACAAACATTTGAGAAAAATATTTATTTCAGATCCAGGATTTTAAAGGTTACGTCAAAAGGATAAGCTATAAACAATAAAGAACGTTTTTTTTGGCCTGTTTTGTTCATGTTTCCCAGGGGTGCCAGTATTTGTGGAGGGCACTGTAATGTCACAGTAAGCTTTTATGAGCATTTTTTATTAAATATGTGTAAGTGGAATAAGTGCAGTGCAGTATATAAAATGTTAAATGAAAAGAATTTGTACTGATGGTCTTTGATAATATTTCAGATGTGACACAACTGGTTCTATTTTTGTCTGTTCCAACTTATTAAACTTAAATATTGTGTCACATCATATTGTGAATCTGTAATATCATGATGCTATGTCTTTATATTGCCCACCCCTAGTTTGGAATGCATATTAAAATGTAGTAATATATTTGAATTTCAACTACATTATTACATTTGAATATGCATTGATATTAAAAATATGTGCCTGCATTTTTTTCCTCTTTGGTCAGATTATGGTAATTGTAAGTAGTAACTGAAATTCTAAATTATTTTTTTTTAAATGAATATTTTGAATGTAACATCATGGAGATTCGTTTCAAGACTGCAGAATTGATTTTAATCTAATAATAAGATTTAAACTTACTTATATTTGATAAAGTAAAATACAAAAATATGTTGTGCAATCTTACACACTGTGAAAAAGTGGAACAGAGTGGAAATTGATAGTTTGAATTGATGTAACATATATTTACTGTAAGGGCGGCACGGTGGTGCGGTGGGTAGCGCTGTCACAGCGAGGGGGGCCTGGGTTCAATTCCCCGGCCAGGTGACCGGAGTCCTCTCTGTGTGAAGTTTGCATGTTGGTGCTGGAGAAGAGTAGCACTGGATGGCTTGGACCTAAAAGTAAAGGAGTGCTTTCCAACAGTTTGATAAATGACTTTTGTCTTATTACAGGAGCTCCATGATGCACCTCCCCTTTGTCATCCACACAAACTCCCAACGCAGGAACAGCATCATGAAGGCGGAGTGGGAGAGCGGTGTGCAGTCCAGGATTCAGCATGTGTGGAAAGTCTGTTTGTAGTTATTAAAACAGAACCCGAAGAAATAAATACGTCTGCACAAAGTGGTGGAGACCACAGGACCACACAGGACTGTGGCTATGAAGAGGAAAATGAGGACCACCACTTAGTTATTAAAACGGAACCAGATCTTCAGAGACTGAAGTGTGAATCTGACTGTGAGAACCATCACAAACCTTACCCGCCTCCTCTCTGTAAAACAGAAACAGACACCGTGGAAGTCGCTCACCCCGTGTACAGTGGCGGCGGGGGTGAACAGACCTGCAAGCGGATGTGGCCGGTCCAGCATGTGGACTGTAAGCAAATTCCAGAGTTGATGGGGGACCATGACGATTCAAATACAAGTGAGTTGAGTGTGTTTGTAGGATGGACAATAAGTGATTACACGATGGCACTTTTTTCCAGATACCGACACGGAAAACATAAGTTTGGGCTGATACTGATGTGATGTTTTTCTTTAAAGACCACTGTGCTTCTCACGCACACATTCTCTAAGCCACTTATCCTTCTGGGTCACGGCGGGAGCTGGAGCCTATCCCAGCGGTCACTGGACGGAAGGCAGGACGCACCCTGGACATCTCAGGGCAGACACACTCACACACATTCACACTTAGGGGCAGTTTAGCATCTCTAGTTGTCATGACTTTGTCATGTCTTTGGACTATAGGAGGAAACCCACACAGTCGCCTGAGTGGGGAATCGAACCCAGGCCTTTCTTGCTGTGAGGTGACAGCGCTACCCACTGCATCACTGTGCCGCCCCCTATAATATAAACGTAATCCATCACGCTGAGACGAATCATACGCTCTACAACCCCACAGGAAGAACTTCACACCTAAAAATGATGGCTCTTCAGAGTTTCCTCGGTAATGACCTTAGTTCTATACAGAGCCATGAACGCTCAAAGAACCCTTTGCATGATTAAAATATGCTGCGTATGGTTTGGTCTAATGGGGCGGCATGGTGGCGTGGTGGGTAGCGCTGTCTCCTCACAGTGAGGAGGGTCTGGGTTCGACTCCCCGGCTGGGTGAGCGGGGTCCTCTCTGTGGAGTTTGCATGTTCTCCCCGTGTCTGGGTGGGTTTCCTCTGGGTTCTCCAGTTTCCTCCCACAGTCCAAAGACATGCAGTCAGGCCAACTGGACATGCTACATTGCCCCTGGGTGTGAGTGACTGTCTGTGTCTGTCTGTCTGCCCTGTGATGGACTGGCGACCTGTCCAGGGTGTATCCTGCCTTCCGCCCGAAGACTGCTGGGATAGGCTTCAGCACCCCCCCACGACCCTGACGGAGAAGCGGCTTAGAAAATGGATGGATGTATCTAGAAAAGTGTAGAAAAGCAATAAACTATTGTCATATTGCCCACCCATTACATATTATCATAGATATAATTGTAATTGTAATAATTGTGCAAAAGGAATGATTCCTAGTTTGGAGAAGAAAACAGAAATATTGGGCTTGAAAGAGAATAAAGGAACAATAACTAGCATAATATGACAACTGACACTTGTTTAAACGGTCATGATATCGCTGCCACCAGAACAAAACCTTGTATCTCTGTTTTTGTCATTTTTCAGTTTTTGGCAATTTGAAAATGTCCATTGCCCTTTATACTGTGTGTAAACTGATGAATGGACCAAAAGAAATCACCCAAAATTACTTGGAAAAAGTCTGGTTCCATTGACTTGCATTAAAAGTAAATTCAGTTTTTTCCTTCTCCTGGTAAATGGTAAAGTTACCATTTTGGTGAGATGAGGTTTTCTTCCGACAACCTTGATATTCAGTATTACGCCATAAAAAAGGCTAGACTGAATTGGACGAATCCTTTTTTTTCTCCCATCCAATATGTGATACAGCATTTTTCTGCTAATAACAGCTAATAACATAGCAAGTAATTACTTTAGTAAGTAATATATTTTGTTAGAACATCACTTGAACAGTTTTTATGTTGTTTTAATGACACTAATTTCCCGTTCTTGATACGTCAATTCCAGACAAAAGGATTAACAGAGAAGGAACGCATGGGAACCATGTCGGTCACCTGGACAAACCCGGTAAAGAACACAGCAGACGAAGGTCTTACTCCTGTTCTGAATGTGGAAGTATGTTCTCTAAATCATCAGCCTTTTACAGCCATATGAGAATACACACCGGTAAGAGGCTGTACCAGTGCTCTCAGTGTGACAAGTCCTTCACCCAGTCAAGATCCTTCAAAACCCACCAGAGAGCACACACCGGAGAAAAGCCGTACCAGTGCGCTCAGTGCGGGAAGACGTTCACGCGGACCGACGTGCTCCAGATCCATCAGAGGACTCATACCGGAGAGAAGCCCTACCTTTGCTCTCAGTGCGGCAAGAGCTTCACCCGGTTAGACGTCTACCAGAACCACCGCAGGATTCATACCGGAGAGAAGCCTTACCAGTGCTCTCAGTGCGCCAAGACGTTTACGCGGTTAGATGTCTACCAGAATCACCAGAGGATACACACGGGGGAAAAGCCCTATCAGTGCTCCGTCTGCGGAAGACGCTTCTTGTACTTGTCGAACATCAGGAACCACGAGAGGACGCACACGGCGGAGAGGCCGTACCGATGCTCTTTGTGTGATAAGACGTTCATACAGTCGGGACACCTAACCAAACATCTGAGAACCCACACGGGAGAGAAGACATAACAAAGCTGTGAATATACCCTCTTGCTAAACCACCCTTTGATTACGTCCTGTGGATTAATATTCCGTAAATGCACGGAAAGCGGTGCAAAGAAGTTAGTTGTGTGAAAAAGTTTTAAATAAGTGAAATTTATAAAAGAATATATAAGTGAAAATAAGTTGACACATCCTCTACAGCCCATGTGACAAACACAAGGCCTCCTGGCCAAATCAGTAATTTCTATTAATATTACTGCACTAGAGTTCATTATAGGTGTCTGTAAACTGGGGACATTTAAAGAGGTTGAACAGTTACCAGCAGCCAATGAAATCTATTGTTTTATATAAAAGGTTGTTTTTGTTTAAAATAATCCTCAGGTTATTCAAGCCCTATTTTCTGCCATTGTAGCTTTGGCAAATTTTGAATAAACAATAGCCAGTTGGGGTCAGTTTGGTGAAATGCTAGGTAAAAATAACAGCGGGCCCATTTGTGTTGGGATTTTTAATATGGCCCTCTTAGTGGTTGGGTTTGAAAGAGAACACACTTCTGCACATATTAATGCTCAACTACTTTTCTTTTTAACATATTGGGGGGAAAAAAACTACAGCATAAAATGTGACGTATACATAAGGAACGTTTTATATATTGTGTTACATCTTCTCAGTATTTTAAATTCAACAAATGAATAGAAATTGTGCACTAAAATTTCCCTATTTGATTGTGTTCTCTGTAGAGGACGTCCGCTTATTTTGACATAGGAAATTGAAGGAACTGGGAGCACTGGGGTCCCTGAACTCTTGCATACAACTACATAAGAGAGCTGCTGGTGTATCTGTGACGTTTTAAACATATCGTTATATGTGATGTACTAGAAGTGCAAGAACTTACAAGATGAATGTTTTCCTTCAATGCGATGCAGTGTTTTCTCAATTAGATTGATTTTTCTATACAGCAAAAACAGAGTTGGGAAAAAAGGGTGCCTTATATTAGTATGGTACTGTTTCCGATTAGCTTTAAAAAATGTTGAAATGCGTCCAACATTTATAAAAATCCAGTTTTGGAAACCGTATTTTAAAGCACTTGCCATAAGCTGATATACTAGTCATGATGAAGTGATACAGTACAGTTATAGGTCAGTACAATGTGTTACGTTGTGTTGTTGCATTTCTAGAGGCAACACTTCATTACATTATCCTGATTTAAGGGGTGTCATTGCTATGATGCTGGTGTGGTCCATCATGCATCTAAAAGTGGGTTTGGTGAATATGCACTGCAAGGCTTTGAGCCTCTGAGGCTGTGGAAACGCTGGTGTCATGGAACAAAACAAAAGCTTCAACTTGAATTATAAATTTTCAACTTGCGCAGAATACAAAGCGCTTTAAGGATAAAATTAAGAACCGGAAGCGAGAGAACGGTGCAGTACCTGCTATTTCTGGGCTTTGTTGGGATGCATGCACAGCACTTTATCAGCACCACAAGTAAAAGAGCAAGCTGTAATTTGGTTGAAAGGGCTGAAATGAATAAACAGACATGAGATTAGATTAGGGGCAGTTGTGGGCTGGAGGTCAGGGAACTGGCTCTGTGACTGGAAGGTTGCTGGTTCGATCCCCAGCACCGACAGTCCATGACTGAGGTGTCCTTGAGCAAGACACCTAACCCCCAACTGCTCCCCGGGTGCTGTGGATAGGGCTGCCCACCGCTCCGGGCAAGTGTGCTCACTGCCTCCTAGTGTGTGTGTTCACTAGTGTGTATGTGGTGTTTCACTTCACGGATGGGTTAAATGCGGAGGTGAAATTTCCCCGTTTCTGGGATTAAAAGAGTATCACTTAACTTAAGATACTACAAAAACGATGGGAAGAAAATTTTGGGAAAAGAAGAAAACAGTAATTCAGAGCACACCAGCCCAGCTGTGGGGTAATACGTATGAATACTGGCTTCAGTCAATAGTAGCCTACACTCCTAAAAAGATGGTTCTTTACGGGTTCTTCGATAAAAAAAATGGATTGCATGATTAAAGGGTTCTTTGCATTCACCATGAAAGAGCTCTCAGATTGATGGAGAATGTCCATGAATGGTCTATACACAGTTCTACATAAAGAACCTTTTTGAAAAAGGTTCTATATAACTTCCAAATTGGTCCTTCTAAGTTTGTAAGTTTGCCATCATAGCACATGCCATAAAGAACCATTTAAAAAAAAAACTGTCTACAGCACATTGAAGAACCTTTCACATATAAAGAACCCTTTAATTATGAAAAGGGATCTTTGAGTGTTCATGGTTCTATATAGAACCTGCTGTCTATACGGAAGAACCCTTGAAGGGTTTTCTACATGTACATTGTCAGATTTGTAACAACAGACGAACCCTTTTGGGTGCTACATAGGTCCACTTTCAAAAAGGTTCCTCATAGAGCTAGCTACAGCACATTCTGCATCAATCTGAAGAACTGTTTCATGAAGCAAAGAACCCTTTAATCATGCACAATGATTAATCATTTAATCATGCTCATGCTTCTATCTACCATTTTACTAAAGAACCCTTGAAGAACCATCCTTTCTAAGAGTGATACGGCTCACCCAGTATTATCGAAGAATGAAAGCAGTGTAGAACCTCCCTGTTTACCATTTCACGTTCTCCAGCCACTTTGACACAGTACTGACCCCCAACGAGCATCTGGCCTGTCCACATCAGTAAATTTCAGTCATAGAAATACATGTACATGAAAATGTGCGTACAGATAGAAGGGAAATCCATAATACTCATATTTTCATCTTTAATCCATAGTGTGTTTATTATGGAGCAGATATTACCGTTTAGATTTCAGTGCCCTAAATTCTGACAGAGTACAGATTTTATACTGGTGGTCTAAAAGAGCTGGTAAACTTTTTATCCTGCCTTAAATGTGTTTATTTGTTTGATTATTAATAATTTGCTGATAGGAAATAAAAAAAAAAGCTCCACAGATTAACCTTGAATTCAAAGCATTATATACCAATGAAATATGACTGAAATTGACTAAAAAGAGATTTCATAGCCAAAAAAGTAACTTTTTATTTACGTGTTTAATGTTTTACAGGGTTAACATTGTTAAAGGTTGTGCCGTGGAGCTTCTGTGGTTTATACGCCAAATGACTTTTAAATTGTAAATCAACAGAATGTGACTTTTTAACATGAACATTGTTTTATTGTACTGTTACGGTGTCTTATTTTATCATCGTGTATTGATTGTATTGTATATATTTGTAAGCTATTTAACTTTAACGTTTTAGCTTTTACTCCTCAGCATCCTACCAAAAACAAGGGCTTGGTAAAGTACAGCCTTAAATAAAATTAGTGCAAAAGTCTTCTTCAACTAGTGTATCTAATATTGCTGATTCATAACTCATGACCACGCTTGTGCCCACTTACTGCAGTAACCAATCCAGTGTACATTAATATCTGATCACTTTTGATACATAGTGTTAATTATATTGTTATGGTGATTGTGTCGTTTGCAAATTAAATTTGCTAGCTGGATAATAGTGTCTTTTAATATACAGGGTGATTCAAAAAGATTCATCCAGTTTCAAAATGATTTATTTCACTTGTAAATCATCACAGATCAAAGCAGTGAACTGTAAACGGTTTAAATGACCATAGAGTTTATTATGTAACTGTACAAAGTCTCAGTCTGAACGTCCTCCAGCTTTACGGACGACATCAACACCACAGTCAAACTCATCCCAGACTGGACTGAGCGTGTCGGGCGTCGCTGCTCTCACAGCTCTTTCAGTGGGATTTCGGAGATCATCCAGTGCTGTGGAACCAACGCTGAACGCTCTGAGCTGCTGGAGCTTCACTGCTGATGAAAATCCCGCTGCAGTTCTGATGGATTCGCTCTTATTGACGTGGAGAACACACAATGCTTTCTGCACAGGGGTCTCAGCTCCTCTCAGACTGAAAGAGCTGGTCAGAAACTCTATGACCCCCTCTTACAGTTGGATTGTGATTGGTTCCTAGGCACCTCACGGCTGTAAAAATGTGGCGCTTTGAAAATGTGACGACGGATTATATCCTGTTGTTTTTATGAAACCAGCAATAAATGCCAGATACCAAAAGAGATTATGGACTATTTTTATTCATTTTTATTCCCCTGAATGAAACTGTACAGTGGTCACCAGCTATCCTCCTGGACACCTACTTTCCTGCAAAGTCTAGCACCAATCTGCATCTTCGCAATGCAAAGAACCAAAGAGTTATTTGTGTTCATGGTTCTATATAGATTTTTTTTTTGCCAAAGAACCCTTGAAGAACCATCTTTTTTAAGTGTGTAGATGTCCAGGACAAGGATTGATGACCACTGTGCTACTCTGTTGCTTCGTTGGATCACAGCTCCAATCCTGATCACAAACCTGAAGCTGGAGAACCATGTTGTGGCATTCTTGCTCTGGAAGGGCTTGTTAATATTGTTTGTTAACTGTATCAGGTGTGAGAAAAGTCTCAAATGTGCAGGACAGTGACTGAGTACCAGTGCTCTAGATCAGGGGTACATTTTCTCATCAAGCTCACTTGATTCAACCTGTTAAATACTTAACAGAGCCCTCATTGCCTGGATCAGGTGTGTAAAATAGGAAAAATATTTGCAGAGCATATGGTCACCAGGACTGGGATTGGGAGTACCTGCTCTAGATAACTGTTCCAGGTGTTCCAGGTCCATGTTTGACATTTTCTAGCACGGAACCTTTTAAAGCAGTGGTCTCCATCCCTGGTCCTGGAGATCTACCATCCAGCACAGTGCCGTCCCAACCATGATCTACCACACCTGCTCCAGCTAATCAACTTCTTCAGATGTTCCTGATTGGCTGGATCAGATACATTGGTGTCAGGCAAGCAGGAGGCAGCATTTTAGATGCAGGCTGGAACTAAACGCTGCAGATTTCCAGGAGGAGGGCTGGTGACCACTGTTTTAAAGTATCAGAGGTGAAGTAAGTATTGACCAGTTTTGAAAAGGGTTCTTCTATTGTAACAAACTGGACATTGTAATGGTAACAGAACCCTTTTTGTGCTATATAGAACTTTTTTTTTGCATGATTAAGGGTTTCTTTTCAGCATGAAAAGGGATCATCAGACTGATGGATATGCTGAAGCTGGTTCTATATATTGAACCTTTTTGTAAGGAGTTCCATATAGCACCAAAAATGGTTCTTCTATTGTACCAAGTTTTATGTTGTTGCAATAGAACCATATACAACACATTCTCCATCAATTTACAGAATTCTTTCAAGATGCAAAGAACCCTGTAATCATGCAAAGGGCTCCTTGAGTGTTTATGGGTCTATATAGGAGCATTTTCTTGTACTGAGGAACCCTTAAAGAACCATCTTTTGTGGTTTATTAAGCTACTGATTATCTGGCATCTTTCACTTTTGGCCCATCGTGCACATTTGCAAAAATGATCATTACTTGGCGTCTGTATGGTTTTATTTGATTTATACAGCATTGATTGACTGGTTTCTGTTCTCAGCCTTTTATGGAAATGACTCCCTCACCTGACTGTAAAGAGTGTTCATGCGGTGCCTCCTAACAATGAAACTAAAACCACTTGAGCGCGTGAAAGCAGAACTGCCTGTTGGGGTCAACTGGACCTTTTTGGAATTAACAGGAGTTTAATTCCCATCTAGACGACGATCACTTCAAATGTGCACAGGGGGTCTTCTTTCTCTCATGGGGAAAGACAAACTTCATCTTTAGGGACTGTTTACATCTATTACTATGTAACCTTTAGCTTAGCCTAGCTCTGGTTTGAAGTTTAACCCAAGTTTAAACTGCTAAGTGAGTACTCAGTGGCCAAATGTGCAGGAGACGAGGCTTTATTGGTTACAAAAGAGTAAAGCATTTAGGTATATTCAGTTTCATCTATGTTCTATATATGATCTATGGAATGTCTTTAAAAAAAAACTGAACAAATAAGATATGTATAGTGATCTGTAGATCAGGAGAAAGATTTGAATAGATTTCACCAGGAAGCATCAGGGGGAAAAAAATCAAAATTAATAATACAGTTCAGTTTTCTTTTACGAGGCGTATAAAAACACAAACATAATGAAAAGACTGAGGTTTTGGGTGAAGACCGTGACTCAAACCCCTCCCACTTCCAGTCTAAGGCCCTATAAATTCTCATTCCTACCTCTGTTTAACAGAGTTTTTACAATCCCCACCACCCCACCTACCCCCCTGTGCTTCAGTTTTATGTCTGTTCTATTCCTGTCCAGGCAGAAGCCGCCCAGATCTCTGGCCCAAAATCTCTGTATAAACGATATAAATAAAGGATGATGTGGAAGTGAAATGCAATGACCTGTGTATAAGTGCAATAACTGATGTGAGGGTGAAACCCCTCATTGGTCCCACCTAACCCCCACCCTCCGATTATTCCCATTTCATCCTTCCGTTCTCTGTGACAGTTTTCACACCCTGCCAACTCCCAATCTCCTCCTAGACTTCTACACTCATCGCTTGGTCCATCACTAGCAGCGTCCAGCATGCTAGTACAAATCAGAAGCTGTCCAGAATGTACGCTCTCAAAAAAGATGGTTCTTCAGTAAAGCGTTGTATTTAGAAACATGAGTTCTATATAAAACCATTTCATGCATAAGTAGTTCTTGGCACGATGAAGCTGTTCTTCAGACTGACTGGGAGAATGTGTTGTATATGGTTCTATGCAGCACCAAAAAGGGTTCTTCTGTTGTATACAACTTGCTTGATGTCGTAACAGTGGCAGAGCCCTTTTCAGTACTATATAGAACCATATATAGCACATTCTCCAGAAATGTAAAGAACAATTTCACCGTGCAACAAACTATTTACACAAGAAATGTTTCTAAATACAACCATTTGAGCGTGTACTGTTTCATTATCACTCCTGATACTATAAGCACCGACTAAAGATGTGCATATAGGGGAGTGGGTGAGTTCATAGATGAAGAAAGATCAAGCAGGAACCACCAATCACAGCAGATCTAGCATCCCTAGAACACCTCAGTGTCACAGTTGTACATGAAAGAGTATCCCATGTGCACTGAGAAAGGCATGTTCTGGTGTTGAATTCCCTCATTTGGTGTGGACCTTCATAAAAATGCAGTTCCCCAAGCAGCAACTTTAACTTGGAAGTGAGCCAAGACCTGCGATCGTTGCCAGACCACCGTTCATTCCTTTGGTACAGACCAGAATATGGGTGAGACTAAAATATCTGTTTTCTGTCTATGGGCTGTGTCAGCACTTCATGCGGTTTAGAGAATGTGGAGATTTTCTTTTCAGTGCAATGATTTAAAATCAGTATTCAAAGATCCACTCAGTTTCCTTGAGGATCTCTTATTCAGGAGGTGGTGAGGGGGTGCTGGAGTGGCAGAGATGTTTGTGTTGTCTTTACTGGGGCGGGCTGGGGCTGGAGCTGGGCGGGCTGGGGCTGGAGCTGGGGGTGGAGCTGGGCAGGGTGGAGCTGGGCGGGCTGGGGCTGGAGCTGGGGGTGGAGCTGGGGCAGGCATGGGCTGGGGGTGGATCTGGGGTGAGCATGGGCTGGGGCTGGAGCTGGAGCTGGGCGGGCATGGGCTGGAGCTGGGGCTTGAGCGCGGCGGGCATGGGCTGGAGCGGGGCGGGCAGGGGCTGGGGCGGGCATGGGCTGGGGCTGGGCCTGGAGCTGGGCAGGCAGGGGCTGGAGAGCAGGGAACCAACCTGGGACCGGAAGGTCGCTGGTTTAATCCCCTGACAGGACATACTAAAGTTCCCTTGAGCAAGGCAGCTCCCCACCTGCTGACCGTGTGCTCACTTCCCCCTACTGTGTGTGTTCACTAGTGTGCATGCAGGTGAGTGTTTCGCTGCATGGATGGGTTAAATGCGGAGGTTGAATAATGAAATGCAGTTTTTAGAATTTTTCGGCAACGGCACACCCTGGGGGTACGCAAACCACTGGCCTATGACGATGCAGGAGAAAGCTTGTGTTTCTTCTGATGGCAGAAAAGAGTATACGATGCACCGTAGCTCTTCCCACAGATGTTACAATGATAGGGTTTCTCTCCGGTGTGCGTTCTCCGGTGGCTTGTAAGATGAGCTAACTGAATGAACGTTCTATCACACTGAGAGCACCGATACGGCCTCTCTTTTGTGTGCTTCCTCTTGTGATTAATAAGATTTGAGAGGTTTAGAAACTGCTTTTCACAGACAGAACACTTGTACGGCCTCTCTCCTGTGTGTGTTCTCTGATGGACCTGATAGACGCTGGACCGTGTGAAGGTCTTAGAGCAGTGAGAACACTGATACGGCTTCTCTCCAGTATGTATTCTCTCATGGTTCTGCAGGATATGTAAACGTGTGAAAGTCTTTGGACAGTGAGAGCACTTGTACGGCTTCTCTCCGGTATGAGTTCTCTGGTGGATCCTCAGACTATCTAGACGCTTGAAGTTCTTTCCACAGTCCGAGCACTTGTAAGGCTTTTCTCCGGTATGAATTCTCTGGTGGATTTTAAACGTATTTGACTGAACGAAAGTCTTATTGCACTGAGAACACTGGAACGGCCTCTCGCCGGTGTGGATTCTCATGTGTCTGTAAAAAGAGGATGACTGAGAGAAGGTTCTCCCGCACTCGGAACAAGAATATGACTTCAGTCCTTTATGTTCCTCCACAGTCGGCTGGCTGCACTCACCTGAAATGGAACCGTTTTGGGCATTTTAAGCCTTTGCATTTATTTTTATGGCAGAAACATTCAGTAATGTAAGACGTGTTGTTCGGTTTACTTACCTGAAGTATTTAGATTCTCATTGTCCTCTTTTCCACGTTTTTCACAAAGTGGCTCTTCATCACTGTAAGCACAGCCTGGTTCAGTTTTACGGACAGTTGGCTGGTTGGACACCTCTTTCACCTCATGATGGGTCTGCTGGTCATTCATTTCTTGTTCATCTGGTTCCACTTTAATAATAATTAATGAACTGTGTACATCCTCCTCGAGTGTCTGCTGGTTCTGCCATGTCTCCTTAGAGATTGAGGGAGTTTCACAAAAAGGGGACATGCTGAAAACATCCTCAGACTTCTGAAGGACGTTGTTGTCTTCACCACCATGTATAAAGGAACTACTTTCTTCTGGACAACCTTGTTCTGTTTTAATAACTACTGACAAACTCTTCTGACCCTCCTGGCCTCCACCACCTTCTTCTTGGTGTTGTATTGGTTCAATTTTAGGGAGAAGAGTAGGCTTTATGTCCTGACATTCCTGTTAGAGAAACCCACACTAATTAAAATCAAATTTTAATCAAATTACAATCTTTGTTTTTTTAAAACAGTTTCCAGAATTATAAAAAAATGAAGCTATCAACAACAGAAGATGAAAAGAATATAACGAAAGTATGTCAGCTTCACTCCACTGCACCAATATTTACACCTTTCTCTATATGTTGTCAAAAAGAACTGTCAAGAGGCAAACACACTTGTAGCTTTAAGGATGTGGATTAAGCATCCACCATTAGCCTTGGACCAAAACATAATATCAGTGGTCATACACCATTAAAAATGAGTGCCTTTACATGTACTAAATAATCCATTAACTGCAGAAAATCAGATTTTGTCACCAATCCAATCGCGTTTACATGCATGTAAGTAATCAGATAATGGGGAAACTCAGGGTTTACATGAGTCAGGCAGTAATCAGATTTCACCAGCCAATAGCTGTGATATGAACGTAATGTAAAACTCAAACGTCATGCTGCACCTTTTTTTTTCCACATTGAGTCCCTTTACCAGAAAATATGAACATCTGGTAAAGACGAAGAATATTTCAATCCTTCATTTTGCCAAGCATGTATTTGGTTTCAGCGTCGGTCAAAAAGTGTTTTTGCCGTGTTTTGCCCCAACTCTGCTTGCTTATGTCCGGTACCGAGTTCACGTGCACTGAGAAATCTGATTACTGAGCTAAAATCCAGCCTCTTTATCAGATTTCTTAATTGGATTTCTAGACCTTACGCCGATCTAAGAAAATGGAGTATGTTGTTTTAAGTGAATATTTGAATGATCATATAGCTGCAGAAATCTGATTATGATCCGAGTATTGAGTGCATGTAAACACGATCAATGTCAAGATTTATTATTGGCTTAATTTTAGTCTGTGTCTTGGAACCCAGGCCCAAAAATATTACAATATGCTGCCTTGATGCAGACAAAGGTACTGAAAGACGACCAAGAAGAGTTTACTTAAGTCACTACACCCAGACTCAAGTCAGATTAAACCATGTCAGATTAAACCAAAACAAAGCTTGTGCCCATCAACACTGGCTGTGTTTGGGGGAAAAACAAGGATAGAAGTGCAGAAAGGAAGAACTGTGGACAAGGACCATATAAGGCACCGTTTTGAGTACTTTTGTTGGCAACTACTCTTAGAAACTTGCCCCCTTCTTCAGTTTAATGACACAATGAATTCCAGAAATTCTTCACTCCCTCAAATCAGACAACACTGATGTTCTAGACAGATAGTTGGCATAGAGCGAATGAGCTTTCCTGCCTGACACAAAAACCTCAAAAAGCCGAAAAGCTAGAAGCCACATTTTATTCCTGATGTTTAATATGTAATCGGCCCCTTAGTCACACAATCATTTAACTCACCAAATTTAGGTGATCATTGTGGTCAAGTAAAGTAGACAGAATTTAAATATCACTTAAATTGAACATTTCTGGTACCGTATAAAAGGTCAACAAGCAGCAACATGACATGAAAATAATATCAAAACACGACCCTGGAAAGGGTTGCAAAGCTATTCCTAAGGTCCTGGGACTCCGAACAAACCAGTGAGAGCCATTATTTTTAAACAGAGAAAACTTTGAACGGTGACTAATCTTTCTGGAATTGGCTGGCCTACCAACATTCCTCCAAGAGCACAGTGACTACTCATGACGTCACAGAAGAACTCAGCCAGACACTGTAGAGAAGGTCACCCGTTGTGATTCCACCGTCAGAAAAGGACTGGGTGAAAATGGGAGGATAGTACAGTGAAAAACACTATTAACCAAGAGGAACTTAAAGGTTCATCTCTGCAAGAACATCTTGAATCCCATGTGTTCTGCTGAAGAACGTCCAGTTATCAGTCTGTGGTCTTGCAAAACCTTGTTTCTTCAGTAAATGTAATCCTGGTTTTCTCCGTGTCTAAGAAGTGGTGAAGATTAAGACCAAGTGACCGTTATTAGTCTAACAACGAGGAAATTTCACCTCCGCATGAAACCCATCCATACAGTGAAACACCACATACACACTAGTGAGCACACAAACTAGGGGGCAGTGAGCACACTTGCCCAGAGAGGTGGGCAGCCCTATCCACAGGGAGCAGTTTGGGGGTTAGGTGTCTGGCTCAAGGGCACCTCAGTCATGTACTGTTGGCTCAGGGGATCAAACCTGCAACCTTCCGGTCACAGGGTTGGTTCCCTAACCCCTGGTACCACCAGCCAGCTATTTTCACCATGACAACAGAGAGACAGTCTTCGGATCAGGGAAATGTCTTTACCTTATTGTGTACCTGATTTATTTAGCAATCAGTGTCTGTGAACAGTATCGGTCTGGATAAACTACAGAGTGCAGTGTTTGCATTTTTCTGAGCTGAGTCGATTTGTGTACACTCTCAAAAAGATGGTTCTTCAAGGGTTCTTTAATAAAGGCAGTGTTTGTATATAGAACCATGAACACTCAAAGAACCATTTGCATAATTAAATGTTTTCTTTGCATCATAAAAGGGTTCTTCTTAAAATTGAGAATGTGCTGTATATAGTTCTATATAGAACCTTTCAGAAAATATCTCTATATAAGCATCCAAAAGGGTTCTCCTACTGTTAGGATGTCAAGCTTGTAACAGCAGAAGAACCCTTTATAAAATGGTTCTATTATGAACCATCTGTAGCACATTCTCCATCAATCTGAAGAAACGTCTCACCATGCAAAGTCTTTATGTATGAAATGGTCATTTGAGCGTTCAAGCTTATGTATAAAGCCATTGTCCTTACTAAAGAACCCTGGAAGAACCGTCTTTTTGAGAGTGTAACACAGTGTCAGCAAAAGTACTTTATATCAGGCCTAGTCATCATTTTTATTTGTTATTTGTAATAATTATCAGTTTATTTTCCACAACAAAAGACCATGGTTCTATATAGAATCATAAACCCTTAAAGCACCATCGGTGTGCTTAAAGGGTTCTTTGCATGGTGAAACTGTTCTTTAGATTGACAGAGAATGCACTGTACATCGATCTATACAGAACTTTCTTGGGAAAGGGTTCTACATAGTACCAAAAGTTATATTGTAAAAACCATGACACTGTAACAACAGCAGAACCGGTTTTGGTGCTACATAGAACCATAGAACACATTTTCCATCAATGTGAAGAACCATCTCACCTTTCAAAGAGCACTTCAACTATATGGTTCTTTAAGTGTTTGAGCCACTGTCTTTACTAAAAAAAACCCAGAAGAACTGAAGAACCATCTTCAGTCTACACTAGAAAAATAAAAGGTAAGTTCTCTACAGACCTCCTCTTCCTGCTTCAGGGTCAGGGTCTCCTCAGATGAAGCCCCCTCAGTCCAGTGATTGTGAGCCCCTCTCTGATTTACAGGCTCCTCCATGGAGACAGTAGATCCCCCCGCCTCGCTGTTCGGGGCTCCAGACGGATGAAGCTCCATCCTTCTCTTCTTGTCCGTCATCCTGGACAGAAGGAAAGACCCTCAGAGCGAAACTAGCGCTCTGATGGTGGAAGAACCAGCTGGACTTACAGAGCGGCTCCAAATCTGGACCAACGCAGCCGAACACGATCAGGTGGTGACGAGAAACATCAGTGCTGAAGGAGAACCTCCTCCTCAGCGCTCGGGACTCTATAAAGGGAGCTTCTCATCGCTCTGCTGACCGCAGACCTGAGCTCAGCTGCTCCGAGTCCAGCCCGAGACCCGCTGTCCGGCTCTATTAGCGCTGCTTTATAAACAATCCGCCTCCAGCGCTCCGGCCGTCGGTCTGTGGAGCGGCGGCCCAGAACTCCGCATCTGATTGGTCGAGGCGCGCGTCACTCAAAGAACTGAGTCTGTGATTGGTCTCAAGGACTGCTGACGTGGCGGTGTTTCCTACGCCGTGGGAGGGGCTAAGCGTGTCTTCGCTTCTAAGCCGTTATATTCTGGTCTTATTTTATGGTTATTCTAAGGCGTTTTAATGGAATTTAATATAATAGAGTAATTACTTTCATGTAATTTAATACAACATGATATTTACATTTTCATGAGCTACTTAAAACACTGAAGTACCAAATAAACCGTCCTATTCATTTTGAGCCCCTTAAAACGGAGGACTATGTATGAAAGTGGCTGCATTTTCTACACTGTTCACCCTGAACTCATACTCATTTAACTCCAATATGTCGTGTCAGACAGCTAAAGTCATACTGGTGTCCGAATACTTATGGACCTGGCTGTACAATCCATTTTAATATCTGGTTTCACTTTTAATACATATTACTGAGGACTTAACAATAGAATTATGGTGAATAAAATATATTTTTAATTTCTTTTAATGTTCTACAAGGTTAAACTCCTTACAGACTGTTCTGCAGAGCTTTTGTGGTTTATGCACACTCTTCAAAAAGACGGTTCTTCAAGAGTTCTTCAGTAAAGGAGATGGTTCTACAAATAGCCTCGAACACTCAAAGAACCCTTTGCATGATTAAAGAGTTCTTTACATGGTGAAATGGTTCTTCGGATTGATGGAGAACATGCTGTATATCATTCTAAACACAACCTTTTTGAAAGGGTTCTTTTATTGTGAAAAGCGACACTGTAACATTGGCAGAACCATTTAAAAAACTGTTCTATACATGACCATATACAACACATGCAAAGAGCACTAAGCACACAAATGTTTTTTTGAGTGTTCATGGTTCTATATAGAACCACTGTCTTTACTAAAGAACCCTTGAAGAAGAGATTAATCTCCTTACAGATGTGGTTCTGTGGTTTGTATACTCTTTAAAAAAGATGGTTCTTCGAGGGTTCTTTAGCCCCAAGAATGGTTCCATAAACAGCCACGACCATTCAAAGAACATTTTGCATGATTAAAGGGTTCTTTGCATCATGAGACTGTTCTTCAGAATGTGCTGTAGATAGTTCTATACAGAAACTTTCTGAAAAGGGCTCTACAATGTCACGCTTCACTCTTAGCAAAAAGTGTTCCAAAAAAGGTTTGTTAGCCTGTGGGTTCTAATGAAGAACCACCTACAGCACATTCTCCTTCAATCTAAAGAACTCTTTCATCCTGCAAAGAATATTTTAATCATGTAGGGGGTTCTTTGAGTGTTCATGGTTCTATATAATACCATTTATTTCACTAAAGAACAAATGAAGAACCATCTGTTGTAACAATAGAAGAACCCTTTTGGGTGCTATATAGAACCCTTTTTAAAAAGTTTCTGTATAGAACCATCTACAGCATGCTCTACATCAATCTAAGACTGCAAATAGTTTATATATATATATATATATATATATATATATATATATATATATATATATAATCCATCCATCATCTTCCGCTTCTCCGGGGTTCGGGTCGCGGGGGCAGCATCCTAAGCAATGAGGGCCAGACCTCCTTTTACCCAGCCACTTCCACTAGCTTCCCCAGGGGGGATTCCGAGGCACTCCCAGGCCAGCTGGGCAATATATAGTCACGCCAGCATGTCCTGGGTCTTCCCCAGGGTCTCCTCCCGGGTGGACTCCCTGAGGGAGGTGCATAGGAGGCATCCTAACCAGATGCCTGAACCACCTTAGCTGGCTCCTCTCGACGTGGAGAAGCAGCGGCTCTACTCCGAGCCCCTCCCGGATGACCGAACTTCTCACCCTATCTCTAAGGGAGAGTCCAGAAACCCTGCGGAGGAAACTCATTTCGGCCGATTGTATTCGCGATCTCATTCTTTCGGTCATTACCCAAAGCTCATTGGTAAATCGAGAGCCTTGCCTTATGGCTCAGCTCTTTCTTTACCACAACAGACTGGTAAAGAGCCTGCATCACCGCTGACCCAGCACCAATCCGCCTGTCAATCTCCCGCTCCCTTTTACCATCGCTCGTGAATAAATCCCCGAGATACTTGAACTCCTCCACTTGAGGCAAGAGCTTATCCCTGACCCAGAGAGGGCTCTCCACCCTTTTCCGCCTGAGAACCATGGCCTCGGCACCACTTTACAATTTCCAATCACCCTTTGTGCACCTCCCTCCATTCTTGTATGTCACCCTGTGTTCTTCCCTCTTCTGAAAATACGTGTTCACCACAGCCATTTCCATTCTCTTTGCAAAATCTACAACCATCTGACCTTCCACATTTTCACACCATACATACCCAGCACCTCTTTATCCCCTCTGTTTCCTTCACCAACATGTCCATTGAAGTCTGCACCAATCACCAATCTCTCCTCTCTAGGGACACCAGCTACCACTTCATCCATCTTACTCCAAAATTCCTCTTTCTCCTCTAACTGACAACCAACCTGTGGTGCATATGAACTGACCACATTCAAAATTACACCATCAACCTCCAACTTCAGGCTCATGATCCTGTCTGACACTCTCTTTACATCCAGAACACTTTTCCCAAGCTGTTCCTTTAGGATTATCCCTACTCCATTTCTCTTCCTCTCTACACCATGATAGAACAGTTTGAATCCACCTCCAATGTTCCTGGCCTTGCTTCCTTTCCATCTGGTCTCCTGGACACACAGAATATCTACCTTCCTTCTCTCCATCATGTCTGCAAGCTCTCTGCCTTTACCAGTCATTGTCCCTATGTTCAGAGTCCCTACCCTAACCTCCACACTCCTGCCTTTCCTTCTCTCTCGCTGCCTTCTAACCCACCTTCCTCCTCTCCTCTTTGATGGTCTTCGACATCCAGTAGTCCAATTTCCACCGGCACCCTGCTGGTCAACAGCACCGGAGGCGGTCATTGTTAACCCGGGCCTCGACCGATCCGGTATGGCAAACATATTTGTGATCCGCATGATAGTTTTGGCACAAGTTTTACACCGGATGCCCTTCCTGACGCAACCCTCACCATTTATCCGGGTTTGGGACCGGCACCAGAAGTACACAAAGTACACCCCTAATGACTGGTTTTCATGGCTCTATAGAACCATTCATTTTAAATAAAGAACACTTGATGAACCACCCGAACTACTTTAAAAGATGGGCTCACCAATAAAGAGAGAAAAGAACGTTCATCTCCTGGTTGTATCCTTCTCAGTGGCTGGCTGGTTCTCCAAAACTTGTCCAATGTTCAAAAAGTGCACAGGCAGTGTTTGAGTGCGGTTCTCTTTTTAATTTTTAATACTAATAGCGAAGCGTAATCAGGTTTAAACTAATGCCTGTTACGTCTGTACAACACACAAAGCAGTAATAACTGAAAAGTGTTTCATAGAAAACTTTGCTGGTTATAATACAAAGTATTTAAGTACAATATGTATTTTATATGATATGCATACAACTGGAAAAAAACGGGAGAAAGATTTGAATACATTTCGGATATTAAATGCAGAATAGTAGACAGAGTAAAGAACACAAAACAGGTTCTGTGTAGTTATAGCAAATGTTACCATGTGCAGTACTGTTCTAGGCATTAAGACACCAACAACAAACATATTTGAATGCATTAAAACTGATTACAGAGAACCTGAAAGGAAAACCCATGTATACGTGCACTGACTGATGTCTGGAGAAACAACTTTTTTTGTTCTAGCTAACCTCCATATTCCAAATGTCACAGACCAGGTTTTCACACCCTGCCAACTCTGCATCTTTTCCTTCACGTCTACACTCATCTCTTGGTTCTTCAGCCAGCAGCGTCCAGAATGTTCTTCCCCCCTACTGTCTTATAACATCTCCTCACAGTACAAGCAGCTTCTGAAGATGATTACATGATTACATACACAAAAAACATTTGCCTTGCCCTCGGGGGTAAGTATAAATGATGGTGCTTCAAGGGTTCTTTAGTCAAGAAAATATATGGAACCAGGAACATTGAAAGAACCCTTTTCATGATTAAAGGGTTCTTTGCATCACAGAAGGGTTATTTAGACTGAATGTGCTGTAGATGGTTCTATATATAACCTTTTTGAAAAGGGTTCTTCTATTGTTATGACCCTTTATTATTGCTATAGAACCCTTTATATGATTAAAGCGTTCTTTGCATCATAAAAGAGTTCTTCAGATTGAGGGAGAATGTGCCGTAGAGGGTTCTATATAGAACCTTTTTGAAAAGGGTTCTATATAGCACCAACAAGTGTTCTTCTTTTGTTACAATGTTAGACTTGTTACACTAGAAGAACCCCTTCAAGGGTTCTATATAGCACCACAAAGCGTTATTTGGTTTGTAACGATAGTGGAACCCTTTTCAAAAAGGGTATATCAATTCACATTAAACAAAACATATTAATCAAACAAAGGGCTTTATGTGTGTTAAGGGTTCTATATCTCTGTCTGTAAGGGGCGAGGCCAAAAAACAGTATTTGCTGGTCATGATCTTTGGGCCCTCAGGCAGCACAAAAACAGACATGACTCTGTAGTGGAAATCACTGCATTGGCTCAGAAACACTTCTGAAAACCACTGTCTGTGAACACAGTTCATCACTGCATCCACAAATGCTGTTAAACTCTAAAACTCAAAGAAGAGACCAAATATAAACAGGATCCAGAAACGCTGCCACCTTCTCTGGGCCTGAGCTCATTTAAAATGGACTGAGGGGAAGTGGAAATTCTTTGTGGAAATCATGGACACTGTGTTCTCCGGGCTAAAGATCACTCAGCTTGTTATCAGTGCACAGCTCATAAGCCAGTATTCATGATGGTTTAGGGGGCATTAGTGCACATGTCATAGGTGACCTGCTCATCTGTGAAGACACCATTAATACTGAATAATATATAGATGTTTTGTCAACATCTGCTGCCGTCCAGATGACGTATTTTTCAGTGAAGGCCTTGATTATTTCAGCAAGACAATGTCAAACCACATGCTGAATGTATTACATCAGCATGGCTCCTCCGTATTAAAAGAGTCTTCAGTGCAGACTGGTCACCACTGACAACATTTGGCACATTATGGAATGAAAAATGCGACAAGGAGAACAGGAAAATATTTCACTTTCAAATGTACAGCAGCATCTCCTCAGTTCCCAAACGCGTACAGAGTGTTGTTAAAAGAAGAGGTGATGAAACATAGCATTAAACAGGCCCCCGTCCCAACTTTTTTGGAACTTGCTGTTGTCAGCAAATTCAAAACGGGCATATATTTTTCAAAAAACAATACAATTTCTCAATTTCAACATTTGTTTTCTTTGTACTTTCAATGAAACATAGGGCTCAAATGATTTGCATTTCATTGCATTGTATTGCAAAACACAATATGAAGAATCAATCTGAAGATTGCATCAACCATGCAAAGAGTTTGTTGAGTGTTCTGTTGTAGAACCATTTTCTTTACTAAAGAACCCTTAAAGAACCATCTAATGTCGTGTCAGAGTTAAAAGTGGTGCCAGTTCTTTGTGAGATCCCATTCCAAATCCTCAACACGTGATCTGATCATGTCTCATGGAGACTGTCTATTTATTTCCATTAAAAATGCTTTGGAACAGGTTCTGCAGGAGGAAGCTTGTGTTTCTTCAGATGGCAAAGAAGAGTATACGATGCACCGTAGCTCTTCCCACAGATGTTACAATGATAGGGTTTCTCTCCGGTGTGCGTTCTCCGGTGGCTTGTAAGATGAGCTAACTGAATGAACGTTCTGTCACACTGAGAGCACCGATACGGCCTCTCTTCCGTGTGTTTCCTCTGGTGGTTTCTAAGATTCGAAAGGTCTAGAAACTGCTTTTCACAGACGGAACACTTGTACGGCCTCTCTCCTGTGTGCGTTCTCTGATGGACCTGATAGACGCTGGACCGTGTGAAGGTCTTAGAGCAGTGAGAACACTGATACGGCTTCTCTCCAGTATGTATTCTCTCATGGTTCTGCAGGATATCTAAGCGCGTAAAGGTCTTCGGACAGTGAGAGCACTTGTATGGCTTCTCCCCGGTATGAGTTCTCTGGTGGATCCTCAGACTATCCAGACGCTTGAAGTTCTTTCCACAGTCCGAGCACTTGTAAGGCTGTTCTCCGGTATGAATTCTCTGGTGGATTTTAAACGTATTTGACTGAACGAAAGTCTTATTGCATTGAGAACACTGGAACGGCCTCTCGCCAGTGTGGATTCTCATGTGTCTGTAAAAAGAGGACGACTGAGAGAAGGTTCTCCCGCACTCGGAACAGGGATATGACTTCAGTCTTTTGTGTTCCTCCACAGGCGGCTGGCTGCACTCACCTGAAATGAAACCATTTGGGGCATTTTAAGGCTTTTCATTCATTTTTATGATAGAAACATCCAGTAATGTAAGATGTGTTGTTTGGTTTACTTACCGGAAGTATTAAGACCCTCATTGCCCTCTTTTCCACAATTTTGCAGTGGCTCTTCGTTACCATAAGCACAGCCTGGTTCAATTTTACAGACAGTTGGCAGGTTGGACATCCCCTCCCGCTCATGAAAGACATGATAGTCATCACTGGAACTCAGTTCTTGTTCATCTGGTTCCACTTTAATAATAATTAGTGAACTGCGTATATCCTCCTCGAGTGTGTGCTGACTCTCCCACATCTCAGAGATGGATGGAGGTTCACAAACAGGGGACAGACTGGACACATCCTGGTCTTCGCCACTGTGTTCAAAGGGACTGCTTTCTTCTGGATCACCTTGTTCTGTTTTAATAACTAATGACAAACCGTTCTGACCCTCTTGGCCTCCACCACCGTTGTTTTGGTGTTGTATTGGTTCCAATCTAGTGAGAAAGGTGGGCTTCATGTCCTGACACTCCTGTTAGAAAACATGGAAAAAATTAATTATTAAACTGTCCGAATACTTATTCCTAAACATAAAATGGAGGTTGAATTTGAAATTTTCTATATTTCTGCATAAATTTCACCTAAAACGTGATTAGCCTTTCACACAAGTCCTGATAGTAGATAAATAAACCAAGTTAAACAAATGAGACACAAATTAGACTTGGTCATTTATTTATTGAGGAAAATGATACAGCATTACATATCTGTGAATGGCAAAAGTATGTGAACCTTCAGGATTAGCAGATAATTTGAAGGTGAATGCATGTGTGAATCAGGTGTGAGTGACCACCGTATTTTATTTCAAGCACAGGGATCTATCACAGTTTGATCTTCACATGTTTGATGAAGTGTATCATGGCACGAACAAAGGATATTTCTAAGGACCTCAGAAAAAGAGTTGTTGATGCTCATCAGGCTGGAAAAGGTTCCAGAACTATCTCTAAAGAGTTTGGACTCCACCAATCACAGCAGACACCCTGTGTACAAAAGGAGAAAATTCAAGACCCCTGTTACGCTCCCCAGGAGTGGTAGACCAACAAAGATCTCACCAAGAGTAAGACACGTAATAGTCCATGAGATCACAAAGGTAACTTCTAAACAACTAAAGGCAACACAATGGCTAATGTTAATGTTCATGAGCCATCGGGAGAACACTGAACAACAACGGTGTGCATGACAGGGTTGAAAGGAGAAGAACAAGATGAACATTGCTGCCTGTTTGCAGTTTGCTAAAGATCATGTGGACAAGCCAGAAGGCTACTGGAACAATGTTTTGTGGACAGATGGGACTAAAATAGATCATTTTGGTTTAAATAAGAAGCTTTATTTTTGGAGAAGGGAAAACACTGCATACAGGATATAAGAACCTTATCCCATCTGTGAAACATGGTGGTGGTAGTATCATGGTTTGGGCCTGTTTTGCTGTATTCAGACAACCCTAAGCACACAAGTCATTCTAACAAAGAAAGGTTAAAGAAGAATAAAGTTAATGTTTTGGGAAAGGTCAAGTCAAAGTCCAGACCTTAATCCTATAGAAATGTTGTGGTAGGTCCTGAAGCAGCAGTTTATGGGAAGAAACCCACCAATATAACAGAATTGAAACCAATTCCACCAAGACAATGTGCACTTTAAGGACTGGCCATGCAGCAAGGAACTACTGTGGACTAGAACCTTTGATGCTTTCAACCAGGCATGCAGGAAGTGGGGGTACCAAGGGCTGATTAAAGCTACATTCACATTACAAGCCTTGTTGCTCAAATCTGATTTTTTGCTCAAACCTGATCTGTCTGACACGATGGTTCACACTAGTTTAGGTAAGTGATTCAAATCTGTTATTAATGTGATGAACCAGCGTCCTGAAATGACCCTCGTGAGCTCCTCCTACTCCGTAATGTCACTTGACTGAATCATCAGCACAAACTAACGAGCAAAACGAGCTTTGCTGAGAAGAACATTAACTCTGATCAGCTCTGAGCTTCATTATTAGAGACAGACGAAGGAGAAAAAGGTGAGACGAGCTGCTTTTCCATCGTTTACAGGCTTTATTTTATATTCGGCACGGTTGCCATGGTGGAATGATGGCGCACCCACAGTGGAAAACTTGAGCATCACATTAGGGTCACACAGCCAAGAATCGGATACGTATGCAATCTAGGATCACATATGAAAGTGGCTCAGGTTGGATCTGAAAAGTTCAGATTTGTGTCCACACAGCCCTGAAAACACCAGATCTGAGTCAAATTAGGGCAAAAAACTGGATTTGTGCCACTTCAGCCTGATAATGTGAACGGAGCCTAAGTTAAAGCTGAACTGAGTCAAATCGTTTCCCTTGACAACAGGCACCTAATACTGTGTTTAAACTTCCTTTAATGTAATAATGTAATAATGACGTTTTATCAACCGTTATATCTCTCGCTCAGTGTGCATGTTCACATCACGTTGATGCTGCTTAAAGTTTCAGCACACCTTGAAACACCTTCCCCCATCGTTGCTTTCAGGGGCTGTGACATTGTGCAGCAATAACTGCAACTAAACGTTTCCGGTAACTGGTCCACTGCACACTGGCTTGGAGGAATTTTAGCCCATTTCTCCGTACAGAACAGCTTCAACTCTGAGATGGTGGTGGGTTTCCTCACATTAACTGCTCACTTCAGGTCCTTCCACAACATTTCGATGGAATTAATGTCAGGACTTTGACTTGGCCATTCCAAAACATTAACTTTCTTCTTCTTTAACCTTATTTGGTAGAACGACTTGTTTGCTTAGGGTCGTTGTCTTGCTGCACGACCCACCTTCTCTTGAGATTCAGTTCATGGACAGATGTCCTGACGTTTTTCTTTAGAATTCTCTGATATAAATCAGAATTCACTGTTCCATCAATGATGGCAAGCCGTCCTCGCCCAGATGCAGCAAAACAGGCCGAAACCATGATACTACCAGCACCATGTTTCAGATGGGATAAGGTTCTTATGCTGGAATGCAGTGTTTTCCTTTTCAAGGCTTTTCATTTAAACCAAAAAGTTCTATTTTGGTCTCATCCGTCCACAAAAAATCCTTCCAATAGCCTTCTGGCTTGTCCACATGATCTTCAGCAAACTGAAGACGAGCAGCAATGTTCTTCTTGGAGAGCAGTGGCTTCTCCTTGCAACCCTGCCATGCAAACCATTATTGTTCAATGTTCTCCTGATGGTGGACTCATGAACATTAACATTAGCCAATGTGAGAGAGGCCTTCAGTTGCTTAGACATTACCCTGGGGTCCTTTGTGACCTCGCTGACTATTACACGCCTGGCTCTTGGAGTGACCTTTGTTGGTCGACCACTCCTGGGGAGGGAAACAATGATCTTGAATTTCTCCATTTGTACACAATCTGTCTGACTGTGGATTGGTGGAGTCCAAACTCTGTAGAGATGTTTCTGTAACCTTCTCCAGCCTGATGAGCATCAACAACTCTTTTTCTTAGGTCCTCAGAAATCTCCTTTGTTCGGGCTGTGATACACTTCCATAAACGTGTTGTGAAGAGCAGACTTTGATAGATCCCTGTTCTTTAAATAAAACAGGGCTCGCTCACACTGACTGTCCCATTGATTGAACACACCTGACTCTAATTTCACCTTCAAAATAACTGCTAATCCTACAGGTTCACATACACTCACAAACATGTAATATTGGATGATTTTCCTCAATAAACAAATGACCAGTATAATATTTTTGTTTCGTTTGTTTAACTGAGGTCTCTTTATCTACTTTTAGGACTTGTGTGAAAATTAACCAATTGCTCAAGTACATATAATGTGTTGATCAGATTACTGACAAAATCAGATTATTGAGTGTGTGTGAACACAATCACTGTTTCTAAAAAACAGTTAAAAACACATTTCTTTACTGTAATGTTTCAGTAGTTTTTACTGTTTCCTTTGGCTTTTGTTCGGTTTATTGTAACTTTACTTGTATATGCTTTTACTCTGTGCTTTTTAACTGTAATTATAATTAACATATACATTTTCTGCTATTTTATTATTTTTGCATTGTGAAGCACTTTGAGCTGGATTTCTGTGGTATGAAAAGACAGATTCAGAGGGTTTGGTGTGAAATGGTTCAGATGTCTTTACAGTGATGGTGATGGGAACCAGACATTGCCATGACTACAACACAGATATAGACACTTTATTTACTATCCAGAACCACCAGAGAACCTACACCAGTCTTCTGAGTTGGTAAAACAACAGTAGATCTGGGAAAAACACGTTTTCTTTGGGGACTATTTTGCATTACGACGCTCGGCATGTGTCCCTCCACCACGAATGTATTAAAAGAAACTGATTAAAACGTTTTAGGCCGATATTTTATTATAAAACTCACGTAAATGAACGCCTCAGACATCAGGCAGTGCATTTATAATCATTTCATGTAGGAACTTTCTGTGACGGAGCTTTTAGAGGTGGACGTCTGGTTCCTATCACCACCACTGTGAACATTTCAGACTGATTTTATAGTTTTCATAATTGTGTGGACTTGCCCTTTAACAGTGTGGAAGTGTGAAAAAGTAAAGTTCTCTACAGACCTCCTCTTCCTTTTCCTCCTCCTCCTCCTCCTCCTCCTGCTTCAGGGTCAGGGTCTCCTCAGATGAAGCCCCCTCAGTCCAGTGATTGTGAGCCCCTCTCTGATTTACAGGCTCCTCCATGGAGACAGTAGATCCCCCCGCCTCGCTGCTCGGGGCTCCAGGCGGATGAAGCTTCATCCTTCTCTTCTTGTCCGTCATCCTGGACAGAAAGAAAGACCCTCAGAGCGAAACTAGCGCTCTGATGGTGGAAGAACCAGCTGGACTTACAGAGCGGCTCCAAATCTGGACCAACGCAGCTGAACACGATCAGGTGGTGACGAGAAACATCAGTGCTGAAGAAGAACCTCCTAATCAGCGCTCGGGTCTCTATAAAGGGAGCTTCTCATCGCTCTGCTGACCGCAGACCTGAGCTCAGCTGCTCCGAGTCCAGCCCGAGACCCGCTGTCCGGCTCTATTAGCGCTGCTTTATAAACAATCCGCCTCCAGCGCTCCGGCCGTCGGTCTGTGGAGCGGCGGCCCAGAACTCCGCATCTGATTGGTCGAGGCGCGCGTCACTCAAAGCGCGTCTGCGGAACTGGCCTGTAATTGGTCTCCAGCACAGCTGACACGGACGGTGCTGCCTACAGTGTGGGCGGGGCTAAGCGTTTCGAAACCATTATTTTAACTTTTTATTTTATTAAGTTTTTAAGACCAATTAAAGTAATTCTCTCACATTTTTGTGGGCATTAATGAAAGAGTTCATATCAGGATTTTTTCACTTCATGAAATCACCTTTAAAGACAAAAATTATACTGTGGATTTTACTGTTTGTTGCATTAAACCAAAGAAAGACTTATTCTTAATTAATATCTTATTAACTGCAGCGAATACGTCATTTTATTCAAGCTCCTCATTAAACCAACACAGTCAAGATTTATAAAACTGATATTGTTCATTATAATAATAATAATGTTGCTATTATTATTATTATTATTATTATCTATAAACTGACAACGGTGAACTTTACCTTCACATCGGAGCTAAAAAGCTAAAAAAACGGCACTATTTAGGACAGAGCGCGCAGTGACGCAGTCACCATGGCAACGTAAACAGCAGCAGGCCTCTTTGTTTTGGTCCGTTTTCCGTCCCTTCTTTCCTGACACAGGTCTGAATTTGAGACTAAGGATTACGGAGGTGAGGTAACTCGTTTAACCCGGGTATTAATACGATAATCGCCAGGAAGCTAAAGTTAGCTTAATTTTCGAACTTTCCGTTCCACCTTAAATGTTCGCCTCACTCCGGCGCCTGTGCAGGTAGCAGGATGCAGCTGCGGCGCCATTTAAGGTGGAACGGGAAATTCGAGTAAGTAGCTGCCGCGCAGGAGGCTAATCTTGGGGAGGTTATTACACAAGACTTTAATTCGACTCAATCAACATTTGTTGTTTTTTAAAACTTCTTCTTTCTCCATATGTTCGCTGGCTGTGAATCTAATGATCATTTATTTATTTATTTTTAATCGTACGTGAGGCCTCACCATATAAAGAAGAACTGTTATCATAAAAAGATTACTGAAAATGATTTTGAATAATATTTAAGTTATACTTAGGTATTTCCACCTTTACTGTCCACTTCGTAAGCTCCATACACACTGTGTTGCCAAAAGTATTCGGTCATCTGGCTCCACACGCATATGAAATTGAGTGACATGTCATTCTTAATCCATAGGGTTTAATATGATGTCGGCCCACCCTTTGCAGCTATAGCAGCTTCAACTCTTCTTGGAAGGCTTTCCACAAGGGTTAGGAGTGTTTATGGGATTTTTTGACCATTCTTCCAGAAGCACATTTGTGAGGTCAGACCAGGATGTTGGACAAGAAGGCCTGGCTCACAGTCTCCGTTCTATCCATCCATCCATCCATTTTCTAAGCCGCTTCTCCGTCAGGGTCGCGGGGGGATGCTGGAGCCTATCCCAGCAGTCTTCGGGCGGAAGGCAGGACACACCCTGGACAGGTCGCCAGTCCATCGCAGGGCGTCTCCGTTCTAATTCATCCCAAAGGTGTTCTATTGGGTTGAGGTTAGGACTCTGTGCAGGCCAGTCAACTTCTTCCACACCAAACTCGCTCATTCATGAAGCTCTCTACATTGTTCTTGAGCTGATCTGAAGGTCACATGTAGTTTGGAGGTCTGTAGTGATTGACTCTGCAGAAAGTTGGTGACCTCTGCGCACTATGCCCCTCAGCATCCGCTGACCGCTCTGTCATTTTACGTGGCCGACCACTTCGTGGCTGAGTTGCTGTCGTTCCCAATCGCTTCCACTTTGTTATAATCCCACTGACAGTTGACTGTGGAATATTTAGTAGTGAGGAAATTTCCCGACTGGACTTGCTGCACAGGTGGCGTCCGATCACGGTACCACGCTGGAATTCACTGAGCTCCTGAGAGCGACCCATTCTTTCACTAATGTCTGTAGAAGCAGTCTGCAGGCCTAGGGGCTCGGCTTTATACACCTGTGACCATGGAAGTGACTGGAATACCTGAATTCAATGATTTGCATGTGTGACTAAATACTTATAGAAATATAGTGTGAATTTTAAGAACATGAAAAAAACCTGAATGGAAAAACCAGACCAAAAAAAACAAAAACAAACAAATATAAAAAAAAGGTTCTTATGCTAAGACATGGTGAAAAAGCTAAAATGCAAAAGGGATAAATGCACATAACATTTGTGAAACCTTTCAATGGAAACCTGGCTATCGACACTGAGGTGTTTAAAAACTCCAGCAGCACTGCTGCGTCTGATCCACTCAGACCAGCGCAACACACACTAACACACCACCACGTCAGTGTTACTGCAGTGCTGGGAATGACCCACCAACCAAATAGTATCTGCTGTGTGAGGGTCCATGGGGGTCCTGACCACTGAAGAACAGGGTGCAGAGGAACAGATGGACTACAGTAGAACTACAAAGTGAAACTATTCAGTCAGTGGAGCTGATAGAATTTTTAAAGAGTGTAGATATGAGTTAGGTGTTCCTAATAAAGTGGCCATTGAGTCTATTCATCACACAAACCTTGCCACCTTTGCTGATCAATCTCGGTTGCTGTGAGAAAAGAAGGATGGTACAAAATCTAGACTATCACAGTTCATGGACGGTTCTCCTGATAAGAGAAAGAGAAACGTTAACTCAGCTGATTCTTTAACCAACATCAGTTTGCTAAGTTTACAGACGATCGTATTACAGAAACGTCCCATCTCTAAACTTAAAATCTGGCGGGTCAAGATAAGAATTTCACGAATTCATATTACAGGAGCAAATCTTACTTTCATTTAGGAACCTTATCTCATCTTACAGCATCTTCTAATTCAGAAATCTTAACTTATTCGATCAAAGTCAACAATCAACTTCCATGTCTGTTACGTCGCAACCGACCATACACGTGCAGCTGAAACGTAAACACATATAATCAAAGTAATCAAGCTAGTTACCCAAGCAGCTATTTACCATTAATGAGGCAAAAAGTTCAAACAAAACTATAAACTTGAAGTATATTGTAAGAGTGCCCCCTGCTGTTTATCAGAGCATCACCGCTCCCCAGTTTCAGTTTCCATTTCCCAAAAGGCTCAAGATTAAGTGACCCTTATGAGTCCCACATCTTGAAAATTTTATCTCCACATTTTAACCCATCCGTGCAGTGAAACACCACAAACACACTACTGAACACACACACTAGGGGGCAGTGAGCACACTTGCCCGGAGCCATGGGCAGCCCTATCCACTGTGCCCGGGGAGCAGTTGGGGGTTAGGAACCTTGCTCAAGGGCACTTCAGATCGAATTGGCGGCCTTCCTAGCTATTACTACTACTATACTAACTTTGTAGGTAGCTTGACCAGAGGAGGATGGGTCCCCCCCCTTGTGAGCCTTGGTTCCTCTCAAAGTTTCTTCCTCAGCTCTGAGGGAGGTTCTTCTTGCCACAGTCACCCTTGGCTTGCTCACCTGGGGGGTTTACATTCATGTTAAAACTTTGTCTTTACTGGAATTTTGTGAAGCTGCTTTGTGACATCAGTTGTAAAAAGTGCTGCAAATAAATTTGAATTGACTTCTGGTTGCAAGGCTGGTTCCCTAACTTCCAGCCCATGACTGCCCCAAAGTTTACTTTAGCTGAGCGCTAACATTACTCCTCCTAATAAACAGACAAGTTCAGCTCCGTCTACTCATTATTCACCACCATCACTGTAATATTTCATCATCAACATTAGCACAGGAAGGTGATCAGAGGGGCGGTGGAGTTTGAGTCGGCAGCGTCTGAGATGTTTAAAACGCAGAGTTAGAAAAGAAAAACATCTCCCAGTGAAAGCCGCGTTTTACGGTAGAAATAAATGGAGCTCATTATGCTGGTAGTGAACTCCGCTGCCTGACTCAGCCGCCTAAAAACCAGAGAAGTGTTCTTGGAGTGTTCATGGTTCCATACAGAACCACCTTCTTTCCTACAGAACCCTTTAGGAACCCTCTTTTTTGAGAGAGTACTGAACAGTATCCACATTATTTCTTCCTCTGTCACTGATCTGGGCCACACACAGTGCTACACACTCAGCTGGCAGACAGAAAAGGAGAGTACCAGATACGAAGTGGGTGCTGCAGAGGCTTGCGCTGCCGTTGGGACCCTTGGGACCCCAGTCTGCCCTCCTGATGGCCTGGAGCCACAGCCTCCTGTGGTTCTTGGCGAAGAGGTGTGATCCCCTTGGCTGCGGTTGGTGCAGTTCACTGCGCAGCAGGTCTTCGTCATCGTTGCCGTCTGCCCTACAGAGCTGCTTCCTGCCCGTGATGACGTCCCACAGAAATTTATCCATAGGGCCCGGGAAACGCCGCTGTTGAGCCAGAAGCCGAGAGAACTATGTCCAGGAGCCGGGGTTGTGGTGAGAGGTAGGGGCGCTCCAGCTCTCACTCACCAAACTGTAGCAATTATAATCCCCCTCTAAGCGAAGCTGGGGGGCGTTTGTGTAACTCTCAGAGGTTCCGAGTCCAAACACGCTGTTTCTCATCAGCTGATTTCACATAAAAACAGGTCTGAGTCGGGTTCTTTTGTTCTGCCCGCTGCCTGGTCCTTCAGTTCGGGGGAAGCCCGTTTTCGTCCCCTCTCACCTCAGCAGGCCAACACAGAGTGATTCTGTAGGATGAGATTCAGAATGTTCGGAGCGGATTCTCAATGAAGAGCCATTTATTATTTTTATTTCTAAATGAATAAATATTGATAAATTAAACATATTTTGTATGCATTCTTGTCATTGCCTTTGCTCTAAACCATCCAACATTCAAAAAGTCTACAGGGACAGCTGCAGAGTACCGGCCTTTTTATAAACAGAAAAACAGGAAATTGCAAAGTGTTATTTAAACCTTTATTGGTTATAAAAGAGTAGTGCAATCACTCCATTACATCTCTTGTAATCTATGTAAAAAATGATAACAAATGGAAGACATAGGTCACACACAGTGACGTTGTTGTCATATTAAATGTTAACAGGTAGAAGTTAAAAAACTTTTTGCTAATCGTGTAAAAAAGCATGTCCAAATATATAAACTCATGACAGTGAAGCTGAGAGAATAACTCATAAAATGTCAGACATGCAGGATCAATACTGTACAGGCATATTTGCATAGACATGCAATAACTAACGCCTGGGGGAACCCTTCTTCTGTTCTAGATAACCTACTGCATGTTTTTCTCTTTGATAACCTGTGACTAAGTTTTCACACCCTGCCCAGTCTCCATCTCCTCCTTGATTCCTCTACCCATCTCCTGGTTCTTCAGCAGACAGGGTGCCCTCAGGGAAGTGGAAGGCTCATGGGACTGATGAGTGCTCTCCTTTTAATGGACAGCACTTGCACAAAGTATATTTCATGTAAAATATGACCCTGTTTACACCTGGTCACTTCATGTGTTTAGTATCTGGATTGTATCCTGATGAGATTTTAGCCACATGTATGAGGTTTTTCTAAGGTGCTAACTGAAAGAGAGGTCTATCACACTGAGCAGTGGTTCTGCCTTTTCTTTGTATGTGTCCTTTCATGGTTTCTAAGATTTGAAAGGTCTAGAAACTGCTTTCCACAGATGGAACACTTGTAAGGCCTCTCTCCTGTGTGCGTTCTCTGATGGACCTGATAGACGCTGGACCGCGTGAAGGTCTTAGAGCAGTGAGAACACTGATATGGCTTCTCTCCAGTATGTATTCTCTCATGGTTCTGCAGGATATCTAAGCGCGTAAAGGTCTTCGGACAGTGAGAGCACTTGTACGGCTTCTCCCCGGTATGAGTTCTCTGGTGGATCCTCAGACTATCTAGACGCTTGAAGTTCTTTCCACAGTCCGAGCACTTGTAAGGCTGTTCTCCGGTATGAATTCTCTGGTGGATTTTAAACGTATTTGACTGAACGAAAGTCTTATTGCACTGAGAACACTGGAACGGCCTCTCGCCAGTGTGGATTCTCATGTGTCTGTAAAAGGAGGACGACTGAGAGAAGGTTCTCCCGCACTCGGAACAGGGATATGACTTCAGTCTTTTGTGTTCCTCCACAGGCGGCTGGCTGCATTCACCTGAAATGAAACCATTTGGGGCATTTTAAGGCTTTTCATTCATTTTTATGGTAGAAACATCCAGTAATGTAAGACGTGTTGTTCGGTTTACTTACCGGAAGTATTAAGACCCTCATTGTCCTCTTTTCCACAATTTTGCAGTGGCTCTTCGTCACCATAAGCACAGTCTGGTTCAATTTTACAGACAGTTGGCAGGTTGGACATCCCCTCCCGCTCATGAAAGACATGATAGTTGTCACTGGAACTCAGTCCTTGTTCATCTGGTTCCACTTTAATAATAATTAGTGAACTGCGTACATCTTCCTCGAGTGTGTGCTGACTCTCCCACATCTCAGAGATTGATGGAGGTTCACAAACAGGGGACAGACTGGACACATCCTGGTCTTCGCCACTGTGTTCAAACGGATTGCTTTCTTCTGGACCACCTTGCTCTGTTTTAATAACTAATGACAAACTGTTCTGACCCTCTTGGCCTCCACCACCTTCGTTTTGCTGTTGCATTGGTTTTCTTTTAGGGAGAAACATGGGCTTCATGTCCTGACATTCCTGTTAGAAAACATGGGAAAATCACTCGTACTAAACAAAGGGTTCAATCTTTGTGTTTGTGAATCATCCAAGGTTTCCTCAATTTTACCACTTCAAAGAGGAAGATTTTTGCTGCATGGAGTTCATACAAAAGATCACACACAAAAGATCAAAACAATATGAAGAACATGTGCTGTTTTTTCTACTGCTTTATTTCTGATATGTTTATAATTTAGAATTCTATTAAACTCTATTACTAACGGACAGTGGTACTTGAACGTTTGTAAACCCTTTAGAATTTTCTGTATTTCTGCATAAATTTGACCTAAAACATCATCAAATTTTCCAGAACCCACTTAAAAAACAAATGAGACAAAAATATTTGGACATTTGTTTATAGAAAATGATCCAATATTACATGTGAAAGGCAAAAATTTGTGAACCTTCAGGATTAGCACATAATTTAAGTGATACTTTTTTAATCCCACAAACGGGGAAATTTCACCTCATTTAACCCATCCGTGCAGTGAAACACCACATACACACTAGTGAATACACACCCACTAGGGGGTAGTGAGCACACTTGCCCGGAGCGGTGGACAGCCCTATCCACGGCGCCCGGGGAGCAATTGGGGGTTAGGTGTCTTGCTCAAGGACACCTCAGTCATGGACTGAAATTAGATTTGGATGTTTTCACTCAATGGGATGGCAATTATTATTTAAAGAATGGAGATCTAACAGTCTAATCTTCACAAAACATGTTTGTGGAAGTGTATCATGGCACGAACAAAGGAGACTTCTGAGGAGAGTTGTTGGTGCTCATCAGGTTGGAAAAGTTTGCCAAACTATCTTTAAAGAATTTAGACTTCACCAATCACAATCAGACAGACTGTGTACAAATGGAGGAAATTCACGAGCCTGGTACACCCCTCAGGAATGGTAGCCCAACAAAGATCACACCAAGAGGAAAGCGTGTAGTAGTCTCTGAGGTCACAAAGGAACCCAGGGTAACTTCTAATCAACTAAAGGCCTCACATTGGCTAATCTTAATGTTCATGAGTCCACCATCAGGAGAACACTGAACAACAATGGTGTGCATGACAGGGTTGCAAGGAGAAGCCACTGCTCTCCAAAAAGAACATTGCTGCTCGTCTGCAGTTTGCTGAAGATCATGTGGACAAGCCAGAAGGCTACTGGAACAATGTTTAGTGAATGGATGAGAATAAAATAAATCTTTCTGGTTTAAATGAGAAGCGTTATTTTCGGGAAGAGGAAAACGCTGCATTCCAGCATAAATTAATCCCATCTGTGAAACATGGTGGTGGTAGTATTATGGTTTGGGCCTATTTTGCTGCACCTGGGCCAGGATGACCTGGCATCATTGATAGAGCAAGGAACCCTGAATTATACCAACAAATTCTAAAGGAAACCTGAAACTCAAGAGAACGTGGGTCAGGCAGCAAGACAACGACCCTAAGCACACAAGCCATTCTAACAAAGATCAGTTATAGTAGAATAAAGTTAAAGGCGAAGTCAAAGTCCTGACTTTAATCCTATAGAAATGTTGTGGAAGCAGCAGATGGGAGGAAATCCACCAACATATCAGAGTTCAAACTGTTGTGTACAGAGGAATTGGTTAATGTGGAATTTAAGGGCTCTCCATGCAGGAAGGAACTACTGTGGATTAGAACCTTTGATGCTTCAGGCAGGGATTTGGGAAGTGGGGGTGCTGATTAAATTAACACTGTATTAAGTCAAATCACTTTCCGTCCACAACAGGAACCCAATACATTTACAGCATTTTGGTAGACGCTCTAATCCAGAGCAACTGACAATTTGATCTTGATCTTTTTTCTTTTTTTTTTTTTTATACAGGTAGGCGAAGGTGGTATTAGGAGTCTTTCCCAAGGACTCTTATTGGTATAGTGTAGGGTGTTTACCCAGGTGGGGGATTAAACCCCAGTCTACAGCGTAGACGGCAGAGGTGTTACCCACTACACTAACCAACCAACCAATACTGTGTTTAAACTTCATCTAACATAATAATGACATTTTATCAACTGCTATATCTCTCGCTCAGTGTGCGTTCCAGTGTTAAGTCGAACCGTGTGACTATGGGCTTGATATAACAATATCAACAACTTGATTGGTTGCTACTTAATTTGTATAAAGTTTATATATAAAGTTAATATATCCCTTCCCTTTTCCTGCTATTTATTATTTGTTCATTTTATTTTCGATTATCTTGTCTTTTCTTCCTCTGCTGTCTATACTTTGCATTGTGAAGCACTTTGAGCTGGATTTCTGTGGTATGAAAAGACAGATTCAGAGGGTTTGGTGTGAAATGGTTCAGATGTCTTTACAGTGGTGGTGATGGGAACCAGGGGTCACCATGACTACAACACAGATATAGACACTTTATTTACTATCCAGAATCACCAGAGAACCTACACCAGTCTTCTGAGTTGGTAAAGCAACAGTAGATCTGGGAAAAACACGTTTTCTTTGGGGACTATTTTGCATTACGACGCTCGGCATGTGTCCCTCCACCACGAATGTATTAAAATAAATTGATTACAACGTTTTAGGCCGATATTTTAGCAAAAAACTCACGTAAATGAACACCTCAGACATCAGGCAGTGCATTTATAATCATTTCATGTAGGAACTTTCTGTGACGGAGCTTTTAGAGGTGGACGCCTGGTTCCTATCACCACCACTGTGAACAGTTCTGACTGATTTTATAGCTTTCATAATTGGGTGGACTTGCCCTTTAACAGTGTGGAAGTGTGAAAAAGTAAAGTTCTCTACAGACCTCCTCTTCCTTTTCCTCCTCCTCCTGCTTCAGGGTCAGGGTCTCCTCAGATGAAGCCCCCTCAGTCCAGTGATTGTGAGCCCCTCTCTGATTTACAGGCTCCTCCATGGAGACAGTAGATCCCCCCGCCTCGCTGCTCGGGGCTCCAGACGGATGAAGCTCCATCCTTCTCTTCTTGTCCGTCATCCGGACAGAAAGAAAGACCCTCAGAGCGAAACTAGCGCTCTGATGGTGGAAGGACCAGCTGGACTTACAGAGCGGCTCCAAATCTGGACCAACGCAGCTGAACACGATCAGGTGGTGACGAGAAACATCAGTGCTGAAGGAGAACCTCCTAATCAGCGCTCGGGTCTCTATAAAGGGAGCTTCTCATCGCTCTGCTGACCGCAGACCTGAGCTCAGCTGCTCCGAGTCCAGCCCGAGACCCGCTGTCCGGCTCTATTAGCGCTGCTTTATAAACAATCCGCCTCCAGCGCTCCGGCCGTCGGTCTGTGGAGCGGCGGCCCAGAACTCCGCATCTGATTGGTCGAGGCGCGCGTCACTCAAAGAACTGAGTCTGTGATTGGTCTCCAGGACTGCTGACGTGGCGGTGTTTCCTACGCTATGGGCGGGGCTAAGCGTGTCTTCGCTTCTAAGCCGTTATATTCTGGTCTTATTTTATGGTTATTCTAAGGCGTTTTAATGGAATTTAATATAATAGAGTAATTACTTTCATGTAATTTAATACAACATGATATTTACATTTTCATGAGCTACTTAAAACATTGAAGTTAGAACACTGAAGACCAATTAAAGTAATTCTTCCACATTTTTGTGGACATTAATGAAAGAGATCATATCAGGATATTTTTACTTCATGAAACTTCACCTTTAAAGACAAAAATATTATCCAGAAACTGAAAACATTTAGCTAAAAGCTAAAAAAACGGCACTATTTAGGACAGAGCGCGCAGTGACGCAGTCACCATGGCAACGTAAACAGCAGCAGGCCTCTTTGTTTTGGTCCGTTTTCCGTTCCTTTTTCTTTTCTTTCTTCTTCTCCCTTCTTTGCTGACACGGGTCTGAATTTGAGACTAAGGATTACGGAGGTGAGGTAACTCGTTTAACCCGGGTATTAATACGATAATCGCCAGGAAGCTAAAGTTAGCTTAATTGTCGAACTTTCCGTTCCACCTTAAATGTTCGCCTCACTCCGGCGCCTGTGCAGGTAGCAGGATGCAGCTGCGGCGCGATTTAAGGTGGAACGGAAAATTCGAGTAAGTAGCAGGAGGCTAAGTTTAGGCAGTACGAGTAAAACATTTAATTTTTAGTGCAATGTTTGTCTTTTTCAGTGAAAGAAGCAAATTCATAACTTAGATAAACGTAACCAGGTTCTCCAGAGAATTAATGTAACGTTAACCTCACCAAACTCCCTTTTAACGTTAGCCTGTTAGCTAAAGTCTTCTCCTGTTGTCGTTTGCTTCTTTAAATCGGTGCATGACCACCAGTCATTATATAAGACTCATTCAACATTTATTTATTCACCATGTAAAGACTAACTTATCATATGAAGATTATTAAAATATGCTTTAGACTATAGTTAAATTATACACACACCTCGTTTCCACCTTCACAGTCCATCTTATCAGCTCCACTTACTGTATAGCTGCACTTTGTAGTTCTACAGTTACAGAGTGTAGTCCATCTGTTTCTCTGATACTCTGTTACCCTGTTCTTCAGTGGTCAGGACCCCCATGGACCCTCACAGAGCAGGTACTATTCAGATGGTGGATCATTGTCAGCACTGCAGTAACACTGACGTGGTGGTGGTGGTGGTGCGTTAGTGTGTGTTGTGCTGGTACAAGTGGATCAGACACAGCTTTAACCACTGTGTCCACTCACTGTCCACTCTATTAGACACTCCACCTTGTGGATGTAAAGTCAGAGACGACAGCTCATCTGCTGCTGCACAGTTTGTGTTGGTCATCCTCCAGTCCTTCATCAGTGGTCACAGGACGTTGCCCACAGGACGCTGTTTGCTGTATATTTTTGGTTGGTGGACTATTCTCAGTCCAGCAGCGACACTGAGGTGTTTAAAAACTCCAGCAGCGCTGCTGTGTCTGATCCACTCAGACCAGCACAACACACACCACCCAAATAGTACCTGCTCTGTGAGGGTCCATTGGGGTCCTGACCATTGAAGAACAGGGTGCAAAGAAACAGATGGACTACAGTCTGTAACTGTAGAACTACAAAGTGAAACTATATGGTCAGTGGAGCTGATAGAATTTTTAGAAAGTATAGATATGAGTTATAATAAAGTGGCCATTGAGTGTATTCATCACACAAACCTTGCCACCTTTGCTGTTGCTGTGAGAAAAGATGGACGGTTCTCCTGATAAGAGAGAGAGAAACGTTAACTCAGCTGATTGTTTAAACAACATCAGTTTGCTAAGTTTACAGACGATCGTATTACAGAAATGTCCCATCTCTTAACTTAAAATCTGGCGCGTCAAGATAAGAATTTTCACAAATCCATATTACAGGAGCAAATTAGGTACTATATTACAGAAATGAAGTCAACCATCAACTGCCCTGTTGTTAATCAGAGCGTCGCCGCTCCTCAGTTTCAGTCTCCATTTCCTAAACGCTTCAGCAGAGCGCACTAATGTTACTCCTCCTAATAAACAGACACATGTTCAGCTCCGGCTCCTCATTATTCACCACCATCACAGTAATATTTCATCATCAACATTAGCACAGGAAGGTGATCAGAGGGGCGGTGGAGTTCGAGTCGGCAGCATCTGAGATGTTTAAAACGCAGAGTTAGAAAAGAAAAACATCTCCCAGTGAAAGCCGCGTTTTACGGTAGAAACAAATGGAGCTCATTATGCTGGTAGTGAACTACGCTGCCTGACTCAGCCGCCTAAAAACCAGAGAAACGGACTTTAAACAGAAGTCAGGACCTTGTTGGAATTTAGCCTAAAGTTAGGACAGTACTTAGGAGTTTTAGGCCCAATCCCATTTCACCCCTCACCCCTACCACTTAGCCCTTAGCCTTCTATTTTGTGCATTCACATCTAGTGGTAGGGTGTCCCAATTTTTGTTGAGATAGAGGGGTAGGGCGAAGTGTCAGGGCTACATCGCTCTTCATACTGAGGTTTTTTGAGAACACCTTAGTCCTTAGTTAATATTAGTTACAAAAACAGAACCATTTTTGGTGCTCTAAAGAACCGTATACACCACATCGATCAATCTGAAGAACCATTTCACCATATCAAGAATGATTCAAGAAGGCAAAGGGTGATTGTTCATGGTTCCATACAGAACCACCGTCTTTCCTACAGAACCCTTTATGAACCCTCTTTTTTGAGAGTGTACTGAACAGTATCCACATTATTTCTTCATCTGTCACTGATCTGGGCCACACACAGTGCTACTCACTCAGCTGGCAGACAGAAACAGGAGCGTATGAAGTGGGTGTTGCAGAGGCTTGCGCTGCCTTTGAGACCCTCAGGACCCCAGTCTGCCCTCCTGACACACTCCAGCTTTCACTCACTCATTTCTCCAAACTGAAACGATTATAATCCCCCTTTAAGCGAAGCTGGGGGCCGTTTCTGTTACTGTCAGAGGTTCTAAACACGCAGTCACTGATAAGCTGATTTCACATTAAAGCAGTTCTGTGTCGGGTTTGTTCTGCCCGCTGCCCAGTCCTTCAGCTCAGGGGGAGGGTGTCTGAACCCCTTTTCTCCTACTCTTACTTGAACAGGCCAACACAGCATGCTTTTATAGGATAAGATTCAGATGCAGAGCTGTCCCCAAACTGTTCCCACAAAGTTGGGAGCATGAAATTGTCCAAAATCTCTTGGTGCTGAAGCATAAAGAGTTCCTTACACAGGAAACAAAGGCTTGGATGCAGCTGTTCAGCCATGGAAACCCATTCCATGAAGCTCTCTACGCTGTTCTTGAGCTGATCTGAAGGCCACATGAAGTTTGGAGGTCTGTAGTGATTGACTCTGCAGAAAGTCGGTGACCTCAGCATCTGCTGACCCCGCTCTGTCATTTTACGTGGCCGACCACTTCGTGGCTGAGTTGCTGTCGTTCCCAATCGCTTCCACTTTGTTATAATCCCACCGACAGTTGACTGTAGAATATTTAATAGTGAGGAAATTTCACGACTGGACTTGCTGCGCAGGTGGCGTCTGATCACGATACCATGCTGAAATTCACTGAGCTCCTGAGAGCGACCCATTCTTTCACTAATGTCTGTAGAAGCAGTCTGCAGGCCTAGGGGCTCGGCTTTATACACCTGTGACCATGGAAGTGACTGGAATACCTGAATTCAATGATTTGGATGGATGACCGAATACTTTTGGAAATATAGTATATAAATATTTGCCATTTCTGTCATTGTGTGTAAAATAATGCTCTAAAATATTATCAAACATTCAGAATGTGCACAGGAAGCTGCAGAGTACCGGCCTCTTAATGAATTTTAGCCAGTAAACAGAAAAACAGGAACTTGCAAAGTGTTATTTAAAACTTTATTGGTTATAAAAGAGTAGTGCAATTATTACATTGCATTTCTTGTAATCTATGTAAAAATTATAACAAATGGAAGACATAGGTCACACACAGTGACGTTGTTAAATGTTAACAAGTAGAAGTTAAAACCTTTTGCTAATCGTGTAAAAAAGCATGTCCAAATATATAAACTGATTACAGTGAAGCTGAGAGAATAACTCATAAAATGTCAGACATGCAGGATCCATACTGTATAGGCATATTTGCATAGACATGCAATAACTAACGCATGGGGGAACCCTTCTTCTGTTCTAGATAACCTACTGCATGTTTTTCTCTTTGATAACCTGTGACTAAGTTTTCACACCCTGCCCAGTTCTTCATCTCCTCCTTGATTCCTCTACCCATATACTGGTTCTTCAGCAGACAGGGTGCCCTCAATGAAGTGGGGTATGTAAAAGCAGACGGAAGAGGATCTGCCACAGTGTTACAGTATTGTATTCCATTAATGAGTGGTATCTTTTACTGTGGACAGCTCATGGGACTGCTGAGTGCTCTCCTTTTAATGGACAGCAGTTGCACAATACATATAAATATTAATGTAAAATATGACCCTGTTTACACCTGGTCACTTCATGTGTTTAGTATCTGGATTGTATCCTGATGAGATTTTAGCCACATGTATTTACTCTTCGTGGTCAAATGTATCTCGATCTTTCAAGATGCATGAAGTGACCAGGTGTGACCGGGATCAATGTGTATATGAGGGCATACTGCAACTGATCAATCAACTTCTGAGTTTGCTTTTTTAAGTGACCCTTATTAGTAATAAGTGACCCTTACTAACCCACAAACAGGGAAATTTCACCTCCACATTTAACCATCCGTGAAGTGAAACACCACATACACACTACTGAGCACGCACACACACTAGGGGCAGTGAGCACACTTGCCCAGAGTGGTGGGCAGCTCTATCCATGGCACCCAGGGAGCAGTTGGGGGTTAGATGTCTTGCTCAAGGACACCTCAGTCATGGACTGTCAGCATGACTTGTAAAGGTAACTCAGCTTTCATCAATGTCATGTTGATGAAACCTAAATTCTGCTGTCAGGTTTTCTGCCAGTGCCTGTCTCGATTGTCGTTTTTGGTTTTCAATTCCTTGACAACGAGGATTTGGCCTGACTTGCTTTTTTCTTGTAAATAATACGTCTGACACTCCATTTGTTAAAAAGTGGGTTCTTAAACTTCTCATGACACAAAATGGTCAGCCAGCACCATCAGAAACCACTGTTTCTTCTTTCTACATCTTCCAACCAGTCACCAAATTCAACTGTGTGAAAGACACAGTGTTTGGTTTGTCTGTTCTGAGCTACTGTAGAAATATGGCAGTGCAAAATGACGTCCTCGGGTGGAAGAGGACCCACTGCCAGGCTGTGGTATACCACCCCATTTCCAAAAAACTATGGGCACCAATACCCTTCTGTGCCTCTAGTTCATTATGCATTTATTATCTATTTTTCGTACTTGTTTTATGCCAACATATTGTCTGTTATCCCACTAGTACATATCTTAATAGTGCATTCATACCCTTGTCTTACATGTATATGCACCAGAGAAGTAGCCCGAACAGTTTTTTTCATACTGTATAATGACCAAGTTGAATTGAACTGAATTGAACTGGAGTCTCCAGCACTTTGAGAGTTGGGTTCATGGACATAGATTAAAACTACCACTCAAATCCCATTTAGTCTTGGCTTATGTAAAGTCAGATCCATAAATAAAAAGTTTTCCACTTCCTCTTAGTCCATTTAAAATTAGCTACTGCCCAGAGAAGGCGGCAGCGTTTCTGGATCCTATTTTTATGTGGTTTTCGTTTTAGAGTTTGGATGCAGTGATGAACTGTTTTCACAGACAGTGGTTCTCAGACGTGTTTCTGAGCCCATGCCGTGATTTCCACTACAGAATCATGTCTGTTTTTAATGCAGTGCCGTCTGAGGGCCCAAATATCAATACTAGTTTTTGGCCTCGTCCCCTGCATACAGAGATTTTTCTAAATCTTTTAATGTTATTATGTTCCATAGATGATGAAAAGCAAAAGTTCTTTTTTGTTTAATGTTGAAAAATGTTCTTCTTGAATTTGATGCTGCAGTCTTTCACAGAGTGGTGAACCCCTCCTCATTTTTACTTTTTAATATTCCATCACATTTCTGACCTGTTGCCAATTAACTACCCAGTGTTTTTTCCCAACTTTAGAACATGTTGTTGGCATCAAATTGAAAATGGGCATATTTTTTCTTTTTCAATTTCTCAGTTTCACCATTTGATGTGTTGTCTTTGTACCATTTAAATAAAATATGGGGTTGAAATGATTTTTTTTACATTTTGCACAGCGTCTTCTCTGGAAATGGGGTTGTACATTTATGAGATAAAAGTCGTTGCAGTTCCATGGAAGATGAAGATTTTCTTTAAACTTCTCCGTAACACGTTTGATTATGGTTCCTCACCTATGAAGACGTGGGAGAAAGTCTGTCTTTCTTCTAAAGATATACAAGAACAGACAATACACTATAGTTCATCCCACAGATGGAACAGTGATGAGGTTTTTCTAAGGTGCTAACTGAAAGAGAGGCCTATCACACTGAGCAGTGGTGCGGCCTTTTCTTTGTATGTGTCCTTTCATGGTTTCTAAGATTTGAAAGGTCTAGAAACTGCCTTCCACAGATGGAACACTTGTACGGCCTCTCTCCTGTGTGCGTTCTCTGATGGACCTGATAGACGCTGGACCGTGTGAAGGTCTTAGAGCAGTGAGAACACTGATATGGCTTCTCTCCAGTATGTATTCTCTCATGGTTCTGCAGGATATCTAAGCGCGTAAAGGTCTTCGGACAGTGAGAACACTTGTACGGCTTCTCCCCGGTATGAGCTCTCTGGTGGATCCTCAGGTTGTCCAAGCGTCTGAAGTTCTTTCCACAGTCCGAGCACTTGTAAGGCTTTTCTCCGGTATGAATTCTCTGGTGGATTTTAAACGTATTTGACTGAATGAAAGTCTTATTGCACTGAGAACACTGGAACGGCCTCTCGCCAGTGTGGATTCTCATGTGTCTGTAAAAGGAGGACGACTGAGAGAAGGTTCTCCCGCACTCGGAACAGGGATATGACTTCAGTCCTTTGTGTTCTTCACCAGACAGCTGGTTGCACTCACCTGAAATGGTAAACGTTGGAAATTAACAATCAAAATCACTGTTTTTTGCTATTTTTGGGTCTTTAAGCTAACTTATTCTAACTTTACACTGCAGGAGAAAAACAAACATCCATTTGTAAAATTACCTGAAGTATTAAAACCTCCATTTTCCTCTTTTCCACTGTATTCATGCCATGGCTCTCCATCAATGTATGCAGAGTAAGGCATTCCCAGAGTGCTTGGTTCGGTTTTACAGACAGGTGGCAAGTTGGACACCTCCTCCAGCTCATGAAGGATGTGGTGTTCACCACTGGAAATCACTTCTTGTTCATCTGGTTCCATTTTAATAGTAATATCTAGTGAACCGTGTACATCCTCTTCGAGTGTGTGCTGGTTCTTACTTTCAAATTCATCCCCACCATCATCTTCTACGTGCTCTACTGATGTGGGCAGCGCTTCTGTTTTAGGGATAAGAGTTGGGACGTTGTATCCTGAGATTCCTGTTATAAAACATGAGAAAATCACACTTATTATCATGTCACATTTCAAGTCACATGTCATTTTAAAACTCTAGCCACCTTCAGACAGCCAGTAGCTGTTTCTGTTTAACCTTTCCTTTCTCCTTATTATTATTATTAATTTTTATTTTAGTATTTTATTGCAACTGTTTTATATTATGAGAATCCTTTTACTGTTCTAGTAAATAATTTGGATTTTCTAAAATTTTACTTTTCTTATTGCCTACTAAGTTGGTTCTTTTACTTAATTTCAATGAGTTATTATATAATTAATTCATATCTTACTTTCCATTTGAGCTGTTTTCTTTTTTTTATATAAATCTTTCTCTTAATTATTTTCATTAGTTTTAGTTGTCAAATTTAATTTTCACCTTTTTCAATGTAATTTATTCAGCTACATTGTAAATGAGTGTCACCCTCAATGTACAAGTCAAAGTAAAGGTTGATTGATTGATTTCCATCATTTAAAGTTTTAGTACCCTGTTGAATAAGAGGCTGAGGACTGTTTTTGCTAGTAGCTGGATAAACACCCTCGAAGACGGTCAATGTGGTTGACAAACTGGACATCCAGCTAGGTTAGGTGAATACAAGCAGCCAAAATCATTATCCAGCATAGGATAAAGTTTTGTTTGAGTGATTGTTTAGCTTGTCTTCCAATATAATCACCTTTAAGTTTATCACTTATAACTTTGGATCATGGTCCAGGAACATATCCAGGAACATCAAGCCTGCTGTAAATGCAGTTTACTTACCTGAAGTGTTCAGATCCTCAGTTTTACAGAGAGTCAGCAAGTTGGACACCCCCTCCGGCTCATAAAGGACACAATGCCTGCCACTGGAATTGAGTTCTCGTTCATCTGGCTCCATTTTAATAATGATTAATGAGTTGCATATGTCTTCCTTGAGTGTGTGCTGATTCACCCATGCCTCCTTCGAGGTTGATGGAGGCTCACATGATGGGCTGGACACATTCTTAGACTGTTGGAGGACGTGCTGGTTTTCACCACCATGTACAAAGGAGCTGCTTTCTTCTGGACGACTTTGTTCTGTTTTAATAACTACTAGACCGTTTTGACCCTCCTGGCCTCCACCACCTTTATCTTGGTATTGTTTTGGTCCCACTTTAGGGAGAAAGGTGGGCTTTATGTCCTCACATTCCTGTTAGAAAGATAGGAAGATTACACTTATTAAAAAGGTACAATCAGGTAAAACTGTGTTTTTGGTCAACGTTTCCAAACAGTATGTCAGCTTTTATTTCCATTTAATATGTTTTATGTATATATTTTTAATTTCATAATATTGTAACAACACTAATATTCCTTCGTTGCCTCTAAATACTCATATTTGTCCCTATATGTTGTCAACAAGACGAGTCAAGAAGTAACTTCTCGAAGGATTACAGCTGGAGTTCGACACATGTTCATTTCATCTTACACACACCATCAGGCATAACAATCTGACCACCTCGTTTCTACACTCATTGTCCATTTTATCAGCTCCACTTACTGTATAGCTGCACTCTGTAGTTCTACAGTTACAGACTGTAGTCCATCTGTTTCTCTGATACTCTGTTACCCTGTTCTTCAGTGGTCAGGACCCCCATGGACCCTCACAGAGCAGGTACTGTTTGGGTGGTGAATCATTCTCAGCACTGCAGTAACACTGACGTGGTGGTGGTGTATTAATGTAATTGTAGAACTACAAAGTGCACCTATACAGTAAGTGGAACTGATAAAATGGACAATGAGCGTAGAAACAAGGAGGTGATCTTAATGTTATGCCTGATCGATGTACATACACACACTGTGCACCAATACCCTTCTGTGCCTGAAGGGTACTTGTTTTACGTCAACATATTGTGTGTTATCCCACTAGTACATATCCCAATAGTCCATTCATACCCTTGTCTTACATGTTTATGCACCAGAGAAGTAGTCCGAACAGGTTTTTTCATACCTTATAATGAGCATAGATTAAAACTACCAGTTTGTCCATCACGAACACCATGTTTGAACACAAGGATGTCCATAAGTGCACATGGCACCAGGACACCCTAGGCCGCAGTTCAATGATTGACTTTGTAGTCGTGTCATCGGACTTGCGGCCATGTGTTTTGGACACTCGGGTAAAGAGAGGAGCTGAGCTGTCAACTGATCACCACCTGGTGGTGAGTTGGATCAGGTGGTGGGGGAAGATGCCGGTCAGACCAGGCAAGCCCAAACGTATAGTGAGGGTTTGCTGGGAACGTCTAGCAGAAGAACCTGTCAGATTGATCTTCAACTCATACCTCCGTCAGAACTTTGACCAGATATCGGGGGAGGTGGGGGACATTGACTCAGAATGGGCCATGTTCCGTTCCTCCATTGCGGAAGCGGCTGACTGTAGCTGTGGCCGTAAGGTAGTTGGTGCCTGTCGGGGCGGTAATCCTCGAACCCGGTGGTGGACACCCCAGGTGAGAGATGCCGTCAAGCTGAAGAAGGAGTCCTACCGGGCATGGTTGGCCTGTGGGACACCAGAGGCAGCTGGCAGGTATCGACAGGCCAAGCGATCTGCGGCTTCAGTTGTCGCCAAGGCAAAAACCCGGGTGTGGGAAGAGTTCGGTGAGGCCTTGGAAACTGACTTTAAGTCGGCTCCGAAAAGATTCTGGCAAACCGTCAGGCGACTCAGAAGGGGAAAGCAGTGTGCCACTAGCACTGTATATAGTGGAGATGGTGTGCTGCTGACTTCGACTGAAGACGTCATTGGGTGGTGGAAGGAATACTTTGAGGACCTTCTCAATCCCACCGACACGTTCTCCAGTGAGGAGGCTGAGTCTGGGGACATGGGAATAGGCTTGTCCATTACTGAGGCCGAAGTCGCTAAGGTAGTTAAGAAGCTCCTTGGTGGCAAGGCTCCAGGGGTGGATGAGATCCGCCCTGAGTTCCTCAAGGCTCTGGATGTTGTGGGGCTGTCATGGCTGACACGCCTTTTCAACATTGCGTGGACATCGGGGGCGGTGCCACTGGATTGGCAGACTGGGGTGGTGGTGCCTCTTTTTAAAAAAGGGGACCGGAGGGTGTGTTCCAACTACAGGGGAATCACACTCCTCAGCCTCCCTGGCAAGGTCTATGCAGGGGTACTGGAGAAGAGAGTCCGGCTTATAGTCGAACCTCGGATCCAGGAGGAACAGTGCGGGTTCCGCCCTGGTCGTGGAACACTGGACCAACTCTTCACCTTCTCCAGGATTCTGGAGGGTTCATGGGAGTTTGCCCAACCAGTCCACATGTGTTTTGTGGATCTGGAGAAGGCATTCGACTGTGTTCCCCGGGGTATTCTGTGGGAGGTGCTTCGGGAGTACGGGGTACATGGCTCTTTGCTACGAGCCATTCAGGCCCTGTACAAACAAAGCTGGAGTTTGGTTCGCATAGCCGGCAGTAAGTCAGACTCGTTCCCAGTGAGAGTTGGACTCCGTCAGGGCTGCCCTTTGTCACCGATTCTATTCATAGTTTTTATGGATAGAATTTCTAGGCGCAGTCAAGGGATGGAGGGTGTCCGGTTTGGTGACCTCAGGGTCACATCGCTGCTGTTTGCAGATGATGCGGTCCTATTGGGGACATCAGGCCGCGAACTTCAGCTTTCGCTGAATCGGTTTGCAGCCGAGTGTGAAGCGGCTGGGATGAGAATCAGTACCTCTAAATCCGAGACCATGGTTCTCAGGCGGAAAAGGGTGGAGAGCCCTCTCTGGGTCGGGGATAGGCTCTTGCCTCAAGTGGAGGAGTTCAAGTATCTCGGGGTCTTGTTCACGAGTGATGGTACAAGGGAGCGGGAGATTGACAGGCGGATTGGTGCTGGGTCAGCAGTGATGCGGGCTCTTTACCGGTCTGTTGTGGTAAAGAAAGAGCTGAGCCATAAGGCAAGGCTCTCGATTTACCGGTCGATCTACGTTCCCACCCTCACCTATGGTCATGAGCTTTGGGTAATGACCGAAAGAATAAGATCGCGAATACAAGCGGCCGAAATTAGTTTCCTCCGCAGGGTGTCTGGACTCTCCCTTAGAGATAGGGTGAGAAGTTCAGTCATCCGGGAGGGACTCGGAGTAGAGCCGCTGCTTCTTCACGTCGAGAGGAGCCAGCTGAGGTGGTTCGGGCATCTGGTTAGGATGCCTCCTGGACGCCTCCCTCGGGAGGTGTCACAGGCGAGTCCACCTGGGAGGAGACCCCGGGGAAGACCCAGGACACGCTGGCGCGACTATATCGCCCAGCTGGCCTGGGAGCGCCTCGGAATCCCCCTTGGAGAGCTGGTGGAAGTGGCTGGGGAAAGGGAGGTCTGGGCTTCATTGCTTAGGATGCTGCCCCCGCGACCCGAACCCCGGAGAAGCGGAAGATAATGGATGGATGGATGGATGGATAAAACTACCATTCAAATCCCATTTAGTCTTGGCTTAGGTAAAGTCAGATCCATAAATAAAAAGTTATTGTAAGTTAAATAATTAATATGAGCTCAAATTGAAGACTTTCAGCTTTAATCTGAGGGATAAAAATACAAATTGGCTGATCTGTGTAGGCATTACAACCATTTTTATACATTTCAAGGGGCACCAAAGTAACTGGATGAGGTAAAATGATTATAAATTGTTATTATTAATACTTCGTTGCAAATCCTTTCCAAAGACTGCCTGAAGACTGGAATCCACAGACATCACCAGATGCTGACTTTCTTCTCTGATGCTCTACTGGGCCTTTACTGCAGATGTCTGTAGTTCCTTCATCTTCTTGGGGGATGTTATCTTCAGTTCTCCTTTCAGTAAGCATGCATGCTCGATTAAATTGAGGTCAGATGATTGACTTGGCCACTGCAGAACAAAAAGGTAGCTATTACAGCATGCTTTGAGTCACTGCCTATCTGCACTGTGACACACTGTCCAATAAGTTCTGAAGCATATGACTGAATTGGAACAGATAATACAGCTACATACAGTGCATCTGGAAATTATTCACACTGCTTCACTTTTTCCAGATTTTATTGTTACAGCCTTATTCCAAAATGGATTTAATTCATTTTTCCCTCAAAATTCTACAAAGAATACCCAATAATGACAAAGTGAAAAAAGTTTGTTTGAATGTTTTGCAAATTTATTAAAAATAAAAAACAACAACAAAAATCACATGTACATAAGTATTCACAGCTTTTGCTCAGTACTTTGTTGAAGCACCTTTGGCAGCAATTACAGCCTCAGGTCTTTTTGAGTATGATGCTACAAGCTTGGCAGCTATTTCTGGGCAGTTTCTCTCATTCTTCTTTGCAGAACCTCTCTAGCTCCATCAGGTTGGATGGGATGCGTCGGTGCACAGCCATTTTCAGATCTCTCCAGAGATGTTCAATCGGGTTCAAGTCTGGGCTCTGGCTGGGCCATTCAAGAACATTCACAGAGTTGTCCAGAAGCCTCTCCTTTGTCATCTCGGCTGTGTGCTTAGGGTTGTTGTCCTGTTGGAAGATGAACCTTCACCCCAGTCTGAAGTCCAGAGCGCTCTGGAGCAGGTTTTCTTCAAGTATGTCTCTGTACATTGCTGCATTCATCTTCCCCTTGACCCTGACTAATCTCCCAGTTCCTGCTGCCAGAAAACAACCCCACAGCATGATGCTGCCACCACCATGCTTCACTGTAGAGATGGTATTGGCCAGGTGATGAGTGGTGCCTGGTTCCCTCCAAACATCACGCTTGGCATTCAGGCCAAAGAGTTAAATTTTTGTTTCATCAGACCAGAGAATTTTGTTTCTCATGGTCTGAGAGTCCTTCAGGTGCCTTTTGGCAAACTCCAAGTGGGCTGTCTTATGCCTTTTACTGAGGAGTGGCTTCCATCTGGCCATTCTAACAAACAGGCCTGATTGGATTGTCCTTTTGGAAGGTTCTCCTCTCTCCACAGAGCAATGCTGAAGCTATGTCAGAGTGACTCTTGGGTTCTTGGTCACCTCGCTGACTAAGGCCCTTCTACTCACTCAGACTGGCCGGGCGGCCAGCTCTAGGAAGAGTCCTGGTGGTTCCAAACTTCTTCCATTTATGGCTGATGGAGGCCACTGTGCTCATTGGCACCTTCAATGCTGCAGAAATTTTTCTGTACCATTCCCCAGATCTGTGCCTCGATACAATCCTGTCTCGGAGGTCTACAGACAATTACTTGGATTTCATGGCTTGGTTTGTGCTCTGACATGTACTGTCAACTACAGGACCATATATACAGTCACTGGCAACTTTATTAGGTCCAATGTTCAATTGCTTGTTAACACAAATAGCTAATTAGCCAATCACATGGCCACAACTTAATGCATTTGGGCATGTAGAGGTGGTCAAGACAACTTGGTGAAGTGCAGACCGAGCATCAGAACGGGGAAGAAAGGGGATTTAAGTGACTTTGAACGTGGCGTGGTTGTTGGTGCCAGACGGACTGGTCTGAGTATTTCAAAACTGCTGATCTACTGGGATTTTCTCGCTCAACCATCTCTAGGGTTCACAGAGAACGGTCTGAAAAAGAGGAAATATCCAGTGAGCGGTCAGTTGTGTGGATGAAAATGCCTTGTTGATGTGAAAGGTCAGAGGAGAATGGGCAGCCTGGTTCAAGATGATAGAAAGGCAACAGGAACTCAAATAACCAACCAAAATCTCTGAGGAACGTTTCCAACACCTTGTTGAAAGTCTGTCATGAAGAATTAAGGCAGTTCTGAAGGCAAAAGGGGGTCCAACCTGTACCTAATAAAGTGACCGGTGAGCATATATCACTTTTACAACAGGTGTCGTCACAAAGCAGCCTTACAGAAAAATAGTGGTCCAAGCCCCCATGTGTGTCACCAATGGTGACCGTGGCAAGGAAAAACTTGCTAAGAGCAAGAGGAAGAAACCTTGGAAGGAACCAAAACTCAAAAGGAGAACCCACCCTTCTGTTTCCTATCTGGTGTCAACCAGTGTTGGTCTAACTACTAAAATACAGAAACGGGGGAAAAAGCTGAAGCCATGGTTATGATGAGGGTTTCAAAAACATTACAATACAGTACTGGTGGTGATAGATTAAAAGCTTGAGGAACAGACCAGTAGAGTTTTCGAAGCCATTTCATTAGAACCAACCACAATAAAACCGGTGTCCTATGATATATGGGTTACAGAGAATGGTCCGAAAAAGAGGAAATATCCCATGAGCGGCAGTTGTGTGGACGAAAATGCCTTGTTGATGTGACATCAGGATGCACCTGAGCTCAATTTTGAGTGTCATGAGGCTGTGAATACTTATGTACATGTGATTTGTTTTAATAAAATTGCAAAACATTCAAACTAACTTTTTTTCACTTTGTCATTATGGGGTATTGTGTGTAGAATTTTGAGTGATAAAAAATGTAATCAATTTTGGAATAAGGCTGTAACAAAATGTGGAAAAAGTGAAGCGCTGTGAATACTTTCTGGATGTACTGTATACTACAGAATTTATCCTGCTGTTTTTGTCAGTATTCACATCATCAATAAATACAAGGGAACCAGCTCCACTGACAGCCATACATGCCCACACCATAACACTCCCTCCACCATGCTTCACAGATGAGGTGGTATGCTGTGGATCATGAGCAGTTACTTCCCTTCTGTGAATTCTCTTCCCATCATTCTAGTTGAAGCAAATCTTTGCATCATCTGTTCAGAAGATGTTGTTCCAGAAGATGTTTTTTGGTAAAATTCTAATCTAGTCTTCCTGTTTTTGAGGCTTACTGGTGGTTTACATCTTGCGGTAAACCCTCTGTATTTTCTTTGTTGATGTCTTCTCTTGATTGTTGACTTTGACACAGATACAGCAACCTCCTGGAGGAAGTGCTCCACCACAGTTGTTTTCTGTGGTCTTCTAGGCCTTCTGGTGTTTGAGCGTATTCTGTTTAATCATTGGTTTGGCCACACCTAATGTTTTTGCTATCTCTCTGGTGGGTTTGTTTCAGCTGCCTTGATGCAAACAAGCTTTCTAGAAGAGTTGCAAGAAGAAAGCTTGTATTCTTACCAAAGAATAGATCTTGGAATTTGCAAAACATTAAAATTTTGACTACAAACTTCCCACTTTAAGGGTCAGATTAGGCCAAAACAAAGGTTTCTGGCCACAAACATCAGGCTCTTGACCTTGAAATTCTGGGGCCATAAGTAACTGGACAAATTTAACACAATCTAGAATAAAACTGTCATGTTTAACACTTGGCTACAATTGAACAACTCAAATCACATGTCTGCTGCCCATTGACACAGTGATGCTCTACCAGGCCAGTTGTCATTTTAAGATCTTGCATTTTAGGGACATTTTTGCGGTCATTGATATACCGTTCGGCTGTGTTTTGAGGCTGGATGATTGACTTGACCGGTCAACAATATTTTTTTGCTTGAAAAAAAATTCATAGCTGCACTGTATTTAGAAAGTGTTCTTTGCAAACGGTGGCCGCAATTTTCATTTCTGTTCTTGAGGCCAACAAGTGATTTGCATCTTTTGGTAAACCCCTGAGGTTATGCTGGTGTAGTCTTCCACTATGCTAGTGTTTGATACTTCTGTGCAAACATCCTGTGTTTATGATCTGAGCTCTTGATCTGTGAACAGTTGAAAAGATGTTTTTCTTGAGGATTTGCTTCTCGCTTAGCTCACTAACACAATGTTTCAATCAGCTGATTCTGGCATACTTACAATCAGTTTTCCAGACAGGCTGGTTCTGATCTACTATTCTAAATGAAGATTCTGCGCTGATAGGACAGTTTAGTCCAGGATTAGACTCTCTGTTCAGGAAACTGACCCTAAATGTGTTTAATGTACATTTCCGATTTAATCAGATGTGTCAGCTACATAATAGCTTGCTTTACTGACAGTAGCCACGTTTACATGCAGCCAGATAATCCATTAATAATCAGACTAACTGCTCAATCAGAATAGAATACATCCATGTAAACACCTTAGTCTAGGCTAGTCCAATAGGCCATACGGAACACAGTTTCTATCTGATTGAGCAAGGTGGGTAATCCTGTAAATAAGTCGTTAAATAGAAGAATAATAACCACATAAACTCCTTATTCTGAGCACATTCCCAATCAGAACGTTTAAGTACGCTCTGTGGGAGCTGGAAACTAGTCTGCAGAAGAGAGACGTTTATGCTTCTAACTTTAAAAGACTTAAAAACGGTCAGGAGAATGGACGGACGGTCTCAAATTGTTGCAGGATGTGACGTCTTCCTCTCGCTGCTTCTTTAGTCAGCGTGTGTGAAGTACATTTTCCTGAGTCTGAAGTTGGAAAATACAATGGAAAATACAACAATGCCAACTAAAATCTCAGGAAGCTGAGGTAAAATTTTAGATCTTTTAGATTACTTTAGATTTGATTTTCATCAGACTGTTCAGTAAAGCTTGTAAACACTTCTGTTTTCTTCTATAATCGGTAATGAATTCAATCGGAATGGTGTAAATCTCTACATGTAAGCACAGCCAGTGACACTTCAATGGTTTCCAGAATGAGAACGGCAACAGCAGACTAAAGGTCGAAATGCCACATAGAATACAATAGGACATACATTATATTTCCAAAACCATTCAGTCACCCAATCAAATCATTGAATTCTGGTTTTCCAATCTCTTCCATGGCCACAGGTGTATAAAGCCAAGCTCCTAGGCCTGCAGACTGCTTCTACAGACATTAGTGAAAGAATGGGTCGCTCTCAGGAGCTCAGTGAATTCCAGCGTGGTACCGTGATCGGACGCCACCTGTGCAGCAAGTCCAGTCGTGAAATTTCCTCACTACTAAATATTCCACAGTCCACTGTCAGTGGGATTATAACAAAGTGGATGCGATTGGGAACGACAGCAACTCAGCCACGAAGTGGTCGGCCACGTAAAATGACAGAGCGGGGTCAGCGGATGCTGAGGGGCATAGTGAGCAGAGGTCACCAACTTTCTGCAGAGTCAATCACTACAGACCTCCAAACTTCATGTGGCCTTCAGATCAGCTCAAGAACAGCATAGAGAGCTTCATGGAATGGGTTTCCATGGCCGAGCAGCTGCATCCAAGCCTTACATCACCAAGCACAATGCAAAGCATCAAATGCAGTGGTGTACAGCACCGCCACTGGACTCTAGAGCAGTGGAAACATATTCGCTGGAGTGATCAATCACTCTTCTGTCTGGAAATCTGATGGACGAGTCTGGGTTTGGCGGTTGCCAGGAGAACAGTACTTCATTGTGCCAAGTGTAAAGTTTGGTGGAGGGGGGATTATGACTGCGCACCAGTGCATAAAGCAAGATTCCCGAAAGACATGAGTGAGTTTGGTGTGGAAGAACTTGACTGGCCTGCACAGAGTCCTGACCTCAACCCGAATACCTTTGGGATGAATTAGACTGGAGACTGCGAGCCAGGCCTTCTCGTCCAACATCAGTGTCTCACCTCACAATTGCGCTTCTGGAAGAATGGTCAAAAATTCCCATAAACACACTCCTAACCCTTGTGGAAAGCCTTCCCAGAAGAGTTGAAGCTGTTGTAGCTGCAAAGGGTGGGCCGACATCATATTAAACCCTATGGATTAAGAATGGGATGTCACTTAAGTTCATATGCGTGTGAAGGCAGACTACTGAATACTTTTGGCAATGTGTTGTATATTCTACAGAAACAGACAGCAGTAAATACATTAACCATTAACAAAAAACCTTTTTGAATGTGTTTTAATTGGGCAGAGGGTCTTTAAAGGGGCATTCCACTCTAAACCTAGCAAATCAGTTTCCTTTTTGAGTTGCACATCATTGTTCTGTCACTACAGTGTCCAGCATGCATTATGCTTAACAGGTTACAGAATTCTTGATTTCTAATTGAAATGTCTAATTAACTTGATATTTTAGGTTTGACATGCATTTACGTTAATGTAACACAAAAATTCTAGTTACTCTAAAATGCAGAGTTTAAAATCTTCAGTATAATGAACTTAAACTTGCTGTTTAAGTTATGTGAGTTTAAACCAGCTTAGACCAGCATGGAACTCTGTGCTGCACTGCCAGCAGGGTTAACCCACCACAAACAAACCTGTGGTTATATCTGCATGAAAAGAATTTAAGGTGAAATGCTGCATGCATGAAGCCTCCAGTATAGTCAGTCCTGTAATCAGTTTTTGGGGTTAAAGTTGGACCAAGTCTTTCTACACATAATGGCCCATTTAACCCAGAGTAAAAATACAGATCTAAAGACGAGTCTCATCAGTTTATGTAGTTGTAGAGAGGAGCCCTTCTCAGCCCTGGTCCTGTAGGCCCACTGCCTCGCACATTTAACTGCTTTTCCTGCTTTAACACTGACACTTTAACCCAATATCGGCTGTTAATGAGCTGAATAGTTTGATCAGGTGTGTTGGGAGGAGGTAAAACACTGAAGTGTGCAGGGTGGTAGGCCTCCAGCACCAAGACTGACAAACACTGGATGTGTTTACACGCAAAGACATTTGTCAATCTGATTGAATACATTCTGTATTCATAGATTAACACTGAGGTGTTTATATTCTCACTCTGCTCAACAATCTGATGGAAAATCTTCGTTTACATGCTCACTACAAGTAATGAGATCCAAAATTACATGCATGCATAATAAACCACTTAGTGTAGGTGTTACCATGACAACCAGCATCACATGATTCCAGTCAGAGTGAGATGAGCAGCAGTGAGCAGTGCTTGCGTTTTCAGTTGCTTTAAAATGACGTCAGACTCAGGAAAATGTTCTTCTCATGTCCTTATTAAAGAAGGCCAAGAGAAAGATGTCGTGCTCTGAGACACATAAGCTGGAGGGCCATCCCACCGCCGTCTTTTAAAGATCAGAGCATGAACTTTGTCTCCTCTGCAGACCAGTTGCTGCTCCGCCGTAATGAATGATATAAACTCTCACTATGATGCGACGCACATGCAGAACGGACTTAAACTTTCCGATAGGGAATGTAATCAGATACAGGAGTTTACACAGATATTATTCTTCTGTTTAACTGATTATTTATAGGATTACCCACCTCGTTCAATTGGATAGAAATAGTGATTTGAATGGCCTCAGTCAGACTAGACTATTCTGACTGAGGTGTTTACATGGTACATATTCTATTCCAATTGACATATTAGTCAGATTATTAATGGAATATTAAGATGCATGCAAGAGTGGCTAGTGTTATAAACCACAATATTAAAATTAACACAAATAAACAAATGAAGCCTGAAACAAACGGAAAAATAAACCAACAGAGAGAAACATTTGAAAAGAAAGGAAATAAGACAGACAGACAAAAAAGACAGACAGATAGACAGACAAGACAGACAGACAGAACAATTTCAGCATGCAAAGAACCATTTAAGTATGAAGTGGTTTTATGTAGAACTTATGGTTTGTCAAGGGTTCTACAGCAAAGACAATGGTTCTATTCAGCACCACAAGTTCTGTATAGCACCAAAAAACTTCTATTGTTGCTATTTGCAAATTGGTCCAGAACCCTTTTTTGGTGCTACATAGAACCAGTTTCAAAAAAAGTGTTCTATACATTCTCCATCAACCTGAAGAACATTTTCACCATTTAAAGAACCATTAATGCATGAACTGGATCTATATATTGTCAAGGGTTCTTTAGTACAGATAATGGAACCATTTGTCTGCTTAAATGGTTCTTTGCATGGTGAAATGGTTCTTCAGATTAATGGAGAACGTTTTATATATGGTTCAATATAGAACCTTTCTGAAAATGGTGCAATGTAGCACCAAAAAAAGGTTCTTCTGTTTACAAGCTTGACAATGTAGCTTTTTGGTGCTATATAGAACCACAGATAGCACATTCTGCATCGATCTGAAGAACCATTCCACCATGCAATCTCATGGTTCTAAACAGAACTACTCCCTTTCTTTACTGGATAACTCTTGAAGAACCAAACTTAACAGTGTGGAAAAGTAAAGTTCTCTACAAACCTCCTCCTCCTGCTTCAGGGTCAGGGTCTCCTCAGATGAAGCCCCCTCAGTCCAGTGATTGTGAGCCCCTCTCTGATTTACAGGCTCCTCCATGGAGACAGTAGATCCCCCCGCCTCGCTGCTCGGGGCTCCAGACGGATGAAGCTCCATCCTTCTCTTCTTGTCCGTCATCCTGGACAGAAAGAAAGACCCTCAGAGCGAAACTAGCGCTCTGATGTTGGAAGAACCAGCTGGACTTACAGAGCGGCTCCAAATCTGGACCAACGCAGCCGAACACGATCAGGTGGTGACGAGAAACATCAGTGCTGAAGGAGAACCCCCTAATCAGCGCTCGGGTCTCTATAAAGGGAGCTTCTCATCGCTCTGCTGACCGCAGACCTGAGCTCAGCTGCTCCGAGTCCAGCCCGAAACCCGCTGTCCGGCTCTATTAGCGCTGCTTTAAAAACAATCCGCCTCCAGCGCTCCGGCCGTCGGTCTGTGGAGCGGCGGCCCAGAACTCCGCATCTGATTGGTCGAGACGCGCGTCACTCAAATAATGTCTACGGAACTGGCCTGTGATTGGTCTCCAGCACAGCTGACGTGGCGCTGCTTCTACGCTGTAGGCGGGGCTAAGTGACTATTTTATTTTACTTACGAAAAATAAAGCTTCACACCAGCCACTGTGGAGTACCTAATCCATGATTTGAGTTTTTTTTTTTTTTTTGCATTGATGACACAGTGCAAAATACAAGGACTTCTTGGGGGTCTAGGGCCTCCTAATTAATCTCTAGGATCCCCTAAGTGTCTCACAATCAGAATTCTGGGGGTCCCTGTAAATAAATTTATTTTGACATTGTGCTGTCCATCAGGGTAAAATAAACATTCAAATCCAGACTCAGTGAAGCTCATTGTCAGTTAGAGTAATAGTAGTTGACCTTGGAAAAAAAGTTCATTGTTTATCTGCTTCAACCACAATCAGCTTCTGTCTTTGGTGGTCTTAACTAACTAGAGCTGCAGCTCTGCTTGGCTTCAGGGTGGCACTGTAGCAGACTGGCTCACTCAGTTGGTCCTTCATAGTCTAGAAACCGTAACTCTGCCCGGATTCCTCTGAAAAACTTCACAATGAGCTGCAGCAGGTCTGTAAACCTGAAAAGTCGACCAGTTTCCCAAGAGTTTGGAGTGAAGAGTGACTGTTCCTCATTTCACACACTGAGAACAGAGAACAGAGACTTTACAGAAGAGCTGATGAAAACCTTTGTGAAGCTGGCCCCCATGTGGTGAGAAATGGAATAAAAATGCTACCGTTCGTTTGTGCTGCTACCGTTTTTAAGAAGTTAAACAATACATTTTCTTGCCTGTGATGTCATGTAGCCCCCCATCATCATCCAAATCGCACAAAAAGGGTCTCGTTCATTTTTGCTGCATTTGTGGCATTAAAAGAAACATTTGTGCTATTTTAATTCTCCAGTTACAAAGCCATAAAGATTGGATGCATGACATCACGCAGCCCCCCATCAACGTCCAAATTGCATTCTTGGAGGGCAAAACCATCCTCTTTATCCTCAAGACTCCACTTACAGTCCCACGCATTCTGAAGATGATGCCTTGCAGAAACAGGATGACAAATCTTAATTTAACTTAAACTTGATTTTCCAACATTCCTTCTGAATTTGATAGTTGAGATGTAAACAAAGAAGTTTACTTTTTAAATGGTTCACAGACTCAGGAACCAGGGGTCGTGACGTCTATTACACAACTATAAGATATAATAATATATTTACTGTCAAACCACCAGTTAACCTACACGTGTCTTCTGAGTTTTCACGTGTAATGTTGCTGATGGTAAAATAGTGATGAAACTGAAAAAAATACTGTTTGAGGACAACTTTGCATTAGAAAGTTTACATTTTAAAGAGGAAAAATCTGTGATAATGCAGTGGTTCAGATACAGACTAAGGCACTCAGATTAGTTTTTAAGTGGTGTGTTGTTGAGAAATGTCCAGCCTCGGATGTTCTTACAGTGGTGGAGATAGGAACCAGGGGTCGCACTGACTTCAACACAAATATAGCCATTTTATTTACTATCCAGAACCACCAGGAAACCTACATGAGCCTTTTTTACATGTAATGTTTATGATTTTTAGTTCAGAACTTTATCACAAAGCTATTGTATATTAATGTCTCAGACATCAGGCAGGGCATTCCTAACCATTTCAAGTAGTAACTTTCTGAGAGGGAGCTTTTAGAATCAGTGTTGTTCAACAGCCTCCTCCTCAAGACCAAAATAATCTTATATAAAGACTGCCACCTACTGGAGATCAGGTATGAGAATAATACACCAATTCACAACATAATGGGTTTAATTTTAACTATTGAACTGCAGACTTTATAGTATTCTTCACAAATGAAACTGAACTTTGTTACCCTGTGACCATGACCCCCACAGGAGCCCCACAGAGCAGGTACTATTTGGGTGATGGATCACTCTCAGCACTCTCAGTAACACTAATGTGGTGGTGGTGTGTTAGTGTGTGTTGTGCTGGTCTGAGTGGATCTGACACAGTAGTGCTGCTCGAGTGGGCAGTGTCCTGTGCCCACACCACCCAAATAATATCTGCTCTGTGAGGGGTCCATGGGGGTTCTGACCACTGAAGAACAGGGTAATAAAATATGCAGAAAAGCACATGGAGTGCTCCTATACGGTCAGGGAAGCTGATAAAATGGACAGTGAGAGTAGAAAACAAGGAGGTGTATATATGGTTGCAAACTGAAACAATGAACACTTAAACTTTGTCTACCATTCACAAATATTATCTTTGTACCCTTGAGCAATTTTAGAAGAAGAAAAGTGATGCTTAAAATGAACAGGTCTGTTTCTGAACCTTGAGTTGCTGTAGATCACTAATACATTTCTCGAGCACGTTACTGTTCTAATACAGACAGCGGAGGACAAAGTAATCCCAGTGTTATCCAGAGTTACTATCTGCCCAACGTGGCTGTCGTCTCCAAGATGTCTTTGAACCCTGGATGATGTTAAGTCTTCTTTGCAGCATGTGTTTTCTGATGGTAATTAAGGTGTGGTAACCGAGAGAAAGTCTTTTCACACTGAGAACACTGGTAAGGTTTCTCTCCAGTATGTACTCGCTGATGTGTTTTAAGGTTAGAAGAACAGGGGAAGGCTTTCCCACACTGAGAACACTGGTAAGGTTTCTCTCCAGTATGTACTTGCTGATGTGTTTTAAGGCTACAATGACTGAGCCTTTCAGGGATGCTCCCTTTATACCCAGTCATGACACTCACCTGTTTCCAATTAACCTGTTCACCTGTGGAATGTTCCAAACAGGTGTTTTTTGAGCATTCCTCAACTTTCCCAGTCTTTTGTTGGCCCTGTTCCAACTTCTTTGGAACGTTTGTCCCAACTTCTTTGGAACAAAATTTGGTACACTTCTGTTTTCACCCCACAGTCTATCAGGCCATTTACTGATCACTAGTAAACTGCATGCCAAGTCAAACATGCATTGCCTTTTCCAGAAAATACCTTTATGTGTACGACAAACAATCCACCCGAGATTCTGTATTTCATCACTGATATTGAATTGAGATAGTTCTCTTTATAAAGTAGATTGATATTTTACTGAATGTTTTACCTGGAAAAGATGGGTTAAAAACTGGTGTCAGAGGTAGCGCTGTCTGCAGCTTTCAACGACAAGTTCCCCTCCCCCTTACCTGTGTGTGACTGTTATTTGGTCCATATAGAAACATGGCTTAGGATAAAGATTCCTTTTAGAAAGAAGTCACATGCAGAGCACTGGGGGGTTTTAACCAGGGCTGGTGATTTATGGGTTGGTGCATTGACGTAGCGGTGGCACGGTGGTGTGGTGGGTAAAGCTGTTGCCTCACAGCAAGAAGGGCCTTGGTTCGATTTCCCCAGCCGGGCGATCATGGTCCTTTCTGTGTGGGGTCTGGGGTGTATCCTGCCTGATGACAGCTGGGATAGGCTCCCGCGGTTTAGAAGGTGTGTGCATTGACACATCTGGGCACAGCACTAGGAGTCCACACTGCATTTTCAGCAAGAAGCTGCCAGAGGCGTGTACACCATCAGGCTAAAATGCATTGTCTGGAATGTCAGTTACAGTCTTCAACCTGGAAAAGGGAAACAAGAGCTATGAAAGAGTGCAGGTCTTTGAACTGGAAGGATAGGAAACTGCCATGTGTGGTGACCTGCAGTGGCTTAAAGAACAATGCTTCAACAGTGATCCATTCCCCATAAACCTACCAGGTGGCGGCTTCATGAAAAAGTATTTCAAATGGTCATGTCTCTGAGTCTGTCAAGGGCAAAGACACAGTATACAAGGCTGATAAAACAACAGTGGTGTTCATATGTGCTCTGGAAGCTACAGGTGCCTCTCATGATCGCTGCACAAACCAGTATGACTATTTTGTGGATGTCGGGAGGGGTGGGCGAGACGTCAGTCGCTGGAAAACTGCTTGTTAACTTGAAAAAAATAATAAAAGCACGAATGCCCTTTTGGTGTTGGCGTGACGTCACTCGTCCAACCTTTATGGCTTTGTAACTGGAGAATGAAAACAGCACAAACTTTTCTTTTAACAGCACAAACCAGCACAAACGAATGAGACCCTTTTGGCGTGGTTGGTTGGTGTAGTGGGTAACATCTCTGCCTTCCACACTGTAGGCTGGGGTTCAATCCCCACCTGGGCAAACGCCCAACACTGTACCAATAAGAGTCCTTGGGCAAGATTCCTAATAATACCTTCGCCTTCCTGTGCAAAATGGTCACATTGTAAGTCGTTCTGGATCTGAGGGTCTGCCAAATGGTGCGATTTGGAAATTGATGGGGGGCTGCGTGACGTCACAGGCAATAAAATGTTCTGTTTAATTTCTTTAAAGTGATGGCAGCACAAACGATGATTTCTCCAGCACAAACCAGCACAAATGCAGCACAAACAGTAGTGTTTTTATTCCACTTCTGACCACATGGGGGTCCAGCTTGATGGAGGTCCGATAAAGCAAACATTTACTGACATTAAAGCATCAGGACCACTATGGACAGTGAGTTAGCTACCGCTGAGTTAGCTAACGCTGGATTAGCCAGCCAACATGGGACCTCCTGAATATAAGGGGTCATTTCGCACACTGGCTTTAATCGTAATGGTTCTAATGGTTTTTTCCAGCAGGGTTTGATATACAGAGTCTTCCACACAGACAGACAGCAGATCTGATTGATGGTCAATCCTTCCCTACTTCTCTCTTCCTGAACTGGCTGGACTGAACAAATGTTCTCAAGCCCTCATCAACAGGCTTTTGGGTCCACATCTGGAGAACTGGCGAGGTTTATGTACTGTAGGTTTCGTGTGTCCATGTTCTTTAATCTAGAACATTTTAAATGAATTTTTTCCCCAAAAAAGGTCAACAGAGACATCAGCCAACATGCTGGTCTGTTAGAAGGATCATACAACTCTAAATAAAATACAGCAAAGGGAGAGAAAGAGGAAAAACAAACCGATAAACAAATGAAACCAGACCAGAGAGACACATCAGAAAAGAAAGGAAATAGATTAAACGTGTTGTATATAGTGCTAATACAGAACCATGTATCACACGTCCCATCAGGCTGAAGAACCATTTTGCCATGCAAAAATAATCAAGCCTAAAATAGTTCTTTATAGACATCATGGTTCTAAATAGAACCATTGCTTTCACTGAAGGCAGTTCCAACACAATACGCTCTTAAAATAGATGGTTCTATACAAAACCATGAGCTCTACATAGAACCGTTTCATGGTTAAATGGTTCTTTGCATGCTTATGGTGGTTCTATGTAGCACCACAAAGGGTTCTGTTATTGTTCCAAGCTTCAGATTTTGACCCTATAAGGAACCAATCTCAAAAAGTTCTATTAAGCCAGAACGTGTGGTATATAGTGCTATTACAGAACCATATATCACATGTTCAATCAAACTGAAGAACCATTTCGCCACGTAATAATAAATAATCAAGCATAAAATGGTTCTGTAAAGACATCATGGTTCTAAATAGAACCAGTCCCTTCACTGAAGGCAATTCCAATGCAGTACACTCTTAAAATAGATGGTTCTTCAAGGGTTCTTTAGGTTCTATTCAAAACCATGAGCTCTACATAGAACCGTTTCATGGTTAAATGGTTCTTTGCATGCTTAAAGTGCTTCTGTGTAGCACCACAAAGGGTTCTGTTATTGTTCCAAGCTTCTGATTATGACCCTATATGGAACCAGTCTCAAAAGGTTCTATACAGAGCCATATGCCGCGTCATCAACCTGAAGAACCATTTCACCATGCAAACCCTATTCAAGCACAAAATGGTTCTGTGTAGACCTCATGGCTCTAAATAGAACCATTGCCTTCACTGGAGAACCATCCTTTTAAGGGTGTAGTCAGTGGTGAAATAAGCCTGAGAGATTATCAGACTAAGAATGCTTATAACAGTGAGTCCAGACAGTAACACACACACCGCTGCTGTTATAAAGGGTTTTCTAAGCTGTAATAGCACCTATGCGGCGCTGCTGGATTGTCCCCTCTGCTCTTCCGTAGAAAATTAAAGTCAGCCCTGGAGAAGCAGGTCGGCCGGTTTGTCCGGCCCCCTCGCGCGTGTGTGGGAGCTCACTCGGCCCTGTTAATGTCCAGTTTCAGTTTCAGGGGGTGTGTTTGTGTTTTTGGCTCCAGCAGGTCCTGAATGTCCACCTCCAGCCTATAAATAGCTCGAACCAGGCGCCTGGCGCAGCTTCAGGGATGTCCTGCACTAGGGCGGTGAGCACTGACCTCTCCATGGTGGACATCTCCACCCTGGAGGGTCTCCGGACTGAACTGGCTCAGCTGAGGACGCTGGTGGCGACGCTGGAGGCGAAGTTGACGCAGAGGGAGCAGCACGAGGTCAGCTTTACTTTCCTAACTGTCCCGTTCCACCTTAAGTGGCAGTAGTTTTCACTGGCTTGTTGGTCGAAGTGTCCCGTTCCACCTTAAGTGGTGCAGTAGTTATTCACTGGATTCTTGTTCGAATTTTCTCGTCCCACCTTAAGGGGTGCAGTAGTTATTCGCCAGATTATATGTCGAAGTGTTCCGTTCCACCTTAAGTGGGGCAGTAGCTATTCGCCAGCTTCTTGTTCGAATTGTCCCGTTCCACCTTAAGTGGCAGTGTTTATTTGCCAGATTCATGTTAGAATCAATCGCACCGTTCCACCTTAAAAGGCAGTAGTTATTCGCCAGCTTCTTGTTTGAACTATCCCGTTCCACCTTAAGGGATGCAGTAAGTTAGTTATTCGTCAGCTTCTTGTTCGAATCCTCCCGTTCCACCTTAAGCGGCAGCAGTTATTCACTGGGTTCTTGTTCGAATTTCCCCGTTCCCCCTTAAGTGGCAGTATTTATTTGCTAGATTCATGTTATAATTGTCCCGTTCCACCTTAAAAGGCAGTAGTTATTCGCTAGCTTCTTGTTCGAACTGTCCCGTTCCACCTTAAATGATGCCGTTACAATCTGGTGCCTCAGGCTCCACCGTTTAAGGTGGAACAGAACAGTTCGAACAAGAAATTGACTTCGGCTTCGTTCCATTAACCGGATAGTCCAGCATTTTCCGCTAATACAGCGACGCAGTGCTGTCGTTAGGGTCACACGAGACCGCGGCTGCGTCCCAAACCGCACTTTATATAAACAACGCGTCAGACCACCAGACCACCAGCACAGAGTGTGGTGTGTGTAGTAGTTTGTGGTTTGGGACGCAGCTCATTCAGTTCAACCGCAAACAGGAAGCACATTAATAATCCAGCTGCAAAAATCTCAGAAGCCATTAAGTGTCTGCTGGTTCCTGATGGTGTCCACTAGACAGTCTTAGTGGTTTGTGTTTTCCTGATCGGATGATATCACAGTGTAGATCACAGACCAATAGAACAAATCGGATTAACATATAGTTTTGCTTTCTAATGGGAACTGGCTTAATGGTTACCATAAAAGACCACTAACTTCCTGTTGGACTACTGAAAAAGACCATTACAACCATTAGAAATAAAACTAGTTTGTGTGTGGGAACTAGCTTAATCATTACCATTAAACACCATTTAATAGCTGTTGGACTACTGAAAAAGACCATCATAACCATTAGAAAATGTCTAATGTGAATTGCGTAAATGGTTACCATTAGAGACACCTTTAGATCCCTTCGGAATCCACAGAAACCTTTAATGGTTCTGTGTAGAACCTTTGCACACTTAAAAGGTTCTTTGCACCATAAAAGGGTTCCTAAGAATGTCCTTTTTGAAAAGGGTTCTATAAAGCACCAAAGAGCGTTCTTCGATTGTCATGATGTCAAGCTTTCTACAGTAGAAGAACCCTTTTTGGTGCTATGTGGAACCATTCTCGAAAAGGTTCTGTGCAGAGTCATTAAAACACGACCTCCAACAATCTGAAGAACAGTTTCACCAGGCTAAGAAGCTTTTAAGCGTACAAACGTCTAAAGAACCTGTGAAGAACCTTCTTCGTTGTTTTCTGTCTGCAAATTCTTCAATTGAAATGATGTCAAGCTTTACACAATAGAGGAACCATTTTTGGTGCTTTATAGAACCCTTTTCAAAAAGGTTCTATGTAGCACCATCATCAGCACATTCCACATCAATCTGAAAGAACACTTTCACGATGCAAAGAACCCTTTAATCGTGCAAAGGGTTCTTTGAATGGTTCTTTGAGTGTTCATGGTTCTGTATAAAACCCTTTTCTTTGCTAATGATATGGAATAATGAACTAATGATCAGTTATATTGATTTCCTAATTGCTTCCAGTGCGTCTGTGGAATTTCCGATGTTAGTGCTTTGTATGTTTTTGTCTGTTGTAGCTTGAATACGAGGCTCTGAAGCGGGAAGTCAGTGATGTGGGGCAGCAGACGCTGGACGTATCCAGCTTTTTGGCTGAACTAAAAAATGAACAGTTTTCAAAAGAAATAGCCGGTACTGGACACCGTGGTGAAGACCAGTCCGCTCCGCAGGAGCCTGAGGACGCGCTCGATGTGACTTCCGTTCGTGCAAATGGACAGACCGCCGCAGAGACCCAGGGAGCTGTGGGTGAAGATGAAAGCACGCGAGCACTTCAGGGGCTGGAGGAAAGACCTCCACAGTGTAAACACGAGTCAAACCCTGAGCAGATGTCTTACACTGTGTTCAGTGGTGGAGACCAGCAGACGCTGTTACAGATGTGTTCGGTGAAGCTGGTGGACTGTGGCAAGATGGTCAGCCTGGACAACCATGATGAAGACACACTGACCTCAGGTGCGTGTCTTGCTGTTTTTATTTTATTTTACTACTTATACCACAGGCTGTGCAGAGATTTTAGCCAATCTGATTGAATTAATTCGGACTCTAGAGAAAAAGGTGTTTATATCACACTCTGGTCAACAATCTTGTGTTTAATCTTGCACGCTGCAAGTAATTGGTGTAGGTCTTGGTGATCAGTTCAGTTTATCAGTACACGATCAGTTTAACACGGTTTTAACAATAAATTGTGCAGCAGTTACATTCTGATGCCTCAGGCACCACTTAAGATGGAACGGGACAATTTGAACAAGACGCTGGTGAACGAAACTTCAGCCTCGCGACTTTTAGTGACTGATAGTTTAATCAGATTAATAGATTAATCGGATCAGGAAACCAGCTGGAGTGATTATAAATGCAGGCAAATCCATTCATCTCCAAATTATCGATGTTTGCTGAAATCTTTCTGTTTGCCGTTTTTTTAGCTCCAACATTCAAGACTGTGTTAGACTGATCATGTTGCTGACCACGAGCTACACTGTATGTACTAAAGAAGTGGCGAGAGGAAGATCCTGCACCATTCTGAGACCTCTGTCTATTCTGCTTTTAACTGTTTTTAAGCATTTTAAAGTTTGATGCATAAACGTCGTCTTTTCTGCCAATCAGTTTCTGTGTTGAACTTCCATTATGATGCGGGTGCACATGCACAGAACATACTTAAACATTCCGATAGGGAATGCAATCATATACAGGCGCTTACACTGCTATTATTAATCTATTTAACAGATTATTTACTGGATCACCGACCCTGTTCAATCAGATTGAAACTGTATTGGAATGGCCTCAGTCTGACTAACAGACACATGGACCTATTCTATTCCAACCGAGCTATTAGTTGGATTATTAACAGATTATCTGGCTGTATGTAAACGGCAAGAGAGGGCGGGAGTTCTAGAGCAGTGCGCCATCTTCATGCCTCTCGCGGCCACTGTTCTCAGTCTTCAGCTTGTAACAACAGATGAACTGTTTTGGATGCTATGTATAACTCTTTATAAAAGTATTCTATATAGAACCATCTATAGCACATTCATGCACATTTTCTATCAGTCTGAGGAACCCTGTAACAATGCAAAGAACCATTTAATAATGCAGAGGTTTCTTTGAGTGTTCGTGGCTCTATGTAGAACATTTTACTTTATTAAGTAACCATCTATTTAAAGAGAGGACTATTCAGTTGGAAGAAATTGAACCAAATATAAACTTCAGAACTAGGAATAGTATTACCTCTATTTCAGACAAATCACTCACAGCCTTCGTTAGTGTGCAAGGCTCAGGCGCTGATGACTGCCATTAGAGAGGGTGGGTCGGGCAGCTGGTACACGCGGCTGGTGATTTATTTAATGGAAAAACAATTTCGTTAACACATAAAATAATATGGTAACAATATTGCTTATTTCCTTAAATAGGTGAGCAGCGCCAGTGGTCATCCTGCAGTGGGAACAGTCAGCAATCTGGAGAAACGATTAAGAAGAAAAAGATTAGGCAAAAGCCATTGCATCGGAAGCCTGTCTGGACATCCAGATGCCTAAGCAAACTTGCAAGACGCAACAGACGAAGAAGGCCTTATTCTTGCTCACAGTGTGGAAAGACTTTAGCTACGTTATCAAGCCTTAAAATACACATGAGAGTGCACACGGGCGAGAGGCCTTTCAAGTGCTCTTTCTGTGGTAAGACTTTCATTCAGTCGGGATACCTGACAATCCATCAGAGGATACATACCGGAGAGAAGCCCTACCAGTGCACTCGGTGTGATAAGGCTTTCCGCGACTCGGGGCAACTCACGACTCATTTGAGAGCTCATGCTGGAATAAAACCTTACCAGTGCTCCGAGTGTGACAAGGCTTATCCAAATTCCAGTTCGTTTAAAATCCATCAGAGAATACATACTGGACAGAAGCCCTACCAGTGTCCCATTTGTGAGAAACAGTTCTCATGCTCATCAAGCCTTAGAAGCCATCAGGGGTTGCATGCAAAGCAAAGGCCTCACCAGTGCTCTCAGTGTAGCAAGTCCTTCCTTAATTCAGCAAAACTCAGAGTTCACCATAGGACTCATACTGGAGAGAAGCCCTACCAGTGCCCTCAGTGCAGTAAGACTTTCAGTCAATCAGGAAGTCTTACGACTCATCAGAAGTTACATGCTTCAGAGAGGCCTTACCAGTGCTCTCAGTGTGAAAAGGCGTTCACACGCTCAGTGTACCTTAAAAACCACCAGAGGAAACATACTGGAGAGAAGCCTTACGAGTGCAACATGTGTGGTAAAAGGTTTGCACACTCATCAATACTGAAAATACACAAGAGAACACACACTGGAGAAAAGCCTTACCAGTGCTTGACCTGTGAAAAGCAGTTCTCCAGTTTGGCATTGTTAATAGGGCATCGAATCGTTCACACCGGAGAGAAGAAACACCAATGCTCTACTTGTGGGAAAAAGTTTGCATACCCTTCGTTGCTTAAAAAGCACCAAAGGGTCCATACAAAAGAAAAGCCTTACCATTGCTCCCAGTGTGATAAGACATTTGCTCAGTCTTCAGGTCTCAGAGCCCATCGGAGGGTACACACTGGAGAAAAGCCGTACCAGTGCTCTGTTTGCGGGGTGAAGTTTTCAAATTCATCTACACTATCAAGGCATCAGAGTGTCCACACTGGAGAGAGGCCTTACGAATGCTCTACTTGCAGGAAACAGTTCTCGAGGTATTCCAATCTTCGACTCCATCAGCGGACGCACACAAATGAAAAGCCTTACCATTGTTCTCAGTGTGAGAAGACCTTCGCTCACTCATACAGCCTTAAAATCCATCAGCGAATACATACAGGAGAAAAACCTTACCATTGCACTGAGTGTGGTAAGACTTTCACACAGCTGTCGCACCTTCGGAGCCATCAGAAAGTACATATGCCAAGGGCTTAAGGGACAGACGTGACAGGGGTACATGTCTGAGGACAGTTTGTTAAAGGTTTTGTGCTGGAATGTAGTAGAATCTGTTACTACCAAAGGTTTGTCCCCTCTAAAACCAACCTTGAATTCCTTTAGCTAATGAGAAGTTTTTGTTGGCTGATGTTCATTCTTCAAAATTAATGTTTGGTGGTTTTGTGGTTTGATGCCTAAAAGTGATACCATGAAACCACATTACTTAGGTACTGAGTTACATAGGTACTGATTTACTTAGGTACTGAGTTACATAGGTATTCATTTACTTAGACAGTAACTCAGGTATCAGATATCTTCTAATGCTACCATGCTTCACTTGGGGGAGTTCTTTGGGAACTTTACAGCAGTACTAACTTACATTACATCCACGTGTAAACAACAGGTTTATTGTCTGTTGGGCATTGTTGACGAGTGCACAGTCACCCCCTACTTTGAGATCTGCATGCATGAAGCACTGGACTGGTTTATAAATTTCATACCCAGTTTGTCCAGTTTCTACCAATGTTCAGCCCAAAATCTCTAATGGTCACCCTATGATATTCTCGTTAAGAGATCACGTCTGTACCTGCAAGACATTTGTACGTCTAGAAAGGGATAAGATAGCTGAATCAGCTCAGGTTCATGGACATTGTGGGAGTGATGATGCTGTGATGACTTCTGTAAATTGGACTGGCTAACTTTACAGCGACTTTGTTTACACAGGGCCCACGTCCTGCATGTTTCCTGCATTTTATTTTCAATTTATGATGTTTGTAGAGTTTTATGTCTCAAAAAAACCCACAGTTCATTTTACATGACCATTTTCCCAACTTTTCCATCTATAACTGCTGTAGGTGAATGTATGTAAATGAGGTTTATTGTTACCTCATAAAAGATTTTATATATATTGTTTTTTATATAGGGACTGTTTGGGACAGAGAGTGAACGGTATGTTTGAAAATGTTTTTTGCACTACATCAAGCTTTTATTTTAAATGTTAAATGTTTAAAGATATTTTATCATGAGGAATTTATTTGTGTGAGCAGATTTTGGACCAAGACATCCGTTTAGGCTTCAGTCCAACCTTTTTTGCGTTGGGTAACATTTTTCTTGCTTCTGGAGATGACCACTAATGGGTAGGACAGAAATGTTTAGGCTTTAATTTTGGTCAGGGTGGACAGTTAAACCAAGGCTGTGGCTAGGTATCTTTTTCAATATCAGTACAATACTGATAGCTTGACTCTGATACGATTCCTGAACAGCACCTTTTTGATAGCTATTTTATTATAAACAAATTGTGGTTGTGGCTAGATGAGAAATTAATGGGGTGCTGGAAGCGGGTATATGGACCTAATATGATGGACCTAAATGACCTACAAACTCTAAACAACTTTAAAAAGCTGATGTTGAGAGCAAATGGACTATATAGATACCCAATCAGCAGTCTGCTGTTTGGATTAGAGATGCTCATAAGGCTGATGTCATAGGTATTGAAATTTGGAATGATGTGATAATTGTCCGATAATCTGCACTATGGGGGCAGTCATGGGCTGGAGGTTAGGGAACCAGCCTCGTGACCGGAAGGTCGCTGGTTTGATCCCTAGAGCCGACAGCACATGACTGAGGTGTCCTTGAGCAAGACACCTAACCCCAACTGCTCCACGGGCGCTGCGGATTGGGCTGCCCACCGCTCCAGGCAAGTGTGCTCACTGCCCCCTAGTGTGTGTGCTCACTAGAGTGCATGTGGTGTTTCACTTCACGGATGGGTTAAATGCAGAGGTGAAAATTCCCTGTTGTGGGTCTAATCAGGGTCTAATAATACTTAATACTATGGAATATTATCTCAATACCGAGACCTGGACCAGCCCGAACGTTCTTAGATTTTATTACAGGGTAAGAGGGTCTTGTTTTTGAATGTCATGGACTTAAACTGGAAAAGTTCACTTTTTACATGTTCATTGTTTATTGTTCATTGGTTGATTGTAGAGACTCAGATTTCTTTACTGTTTACACTGTAATCCTGTGAAAACCTTGAAAAAAAATAAAATGACAAATGCTGTAAATATTTCAGATGCACTGATTTAGATGTTTAAATGAACTTGCAGCTCAATTCTTTTATGGTTTTCCTCACATACACTCACCGGCCACTTTATTAGGTATACCTTCCTAGCTCTGGTAGTATTGTGTGATGGGGTGACTAGTGAGTGGAATTGGGGGAAATTGGGGAAAAAATGAAAAAAAAACAGTGTTATGATGCTAAGTTACTATCACAGGAGGCACTTACTGTACATTTACATGTCAAATCAAGTCAAATTTATTTGTATAGCGCTTTTTACAACTGATCTTGCTACAAAGCAGCTTCATAGAATTCTAGTAAAGACAAGCTTCACAGAATTCCAGTAGAGACAAACTTCACAGAATTCCAGTAAAGACAAGCTTCACAGAATTCCTGTAAAGACAAGCTTCACAGAATTCCTGTAAAGACTAGCTTCACAGAATTCCAGTAAAGACAAGATTCACAGAATTCCTGTAGAGACTAGCTTCACAAAATTTCAGTAAAGACAAGCTTCACAGAATTCCTGTAAAGACAAGCCTCACAGAATTCCTGTAAAGAGAAGCTTCGCAGAATTCCTGTAAAGACAAACTTCACAGAATTCCTGTAAAGACAACCTTCACAGAATTCCTGTAAAGGCAAAATTCCAGTAAAGATTGTGATTGTATTCACCACTACATGAAAAAACATTGAAAAGCTGGTAAGTGTCCTGAAACTTTTGACAGGTAGTCTAAATAAATCTTTGTTGGCATCAACAATGTGTTTATCTCTCTCCCTCACCACCCTTTTGCAGCCCTACACTCTTAAAAAGTCTGGTTCTTCAAGGGGTCTTTAGTAGAAAACAGTTCTATATGGAACCATGTACAATAGAAGAACCGTTTGCATTATTAAAGGGTTCTTTGCATTTTGAAAGGAGTTTTCAGGGTGATGGAGACTGTGGTTGATGTGCTGTGGATGGTTCTGTATAGAACCTTATTGAAAAAGATGAATCTTTTACAGGCCTGACATCGTTACAATAGCAGAACCCTTTTTTGTTGCTATATAGAATACTTTTCAAAAATGTTCTATATATAGAACCAACTACAGCGCCCTTTAACAATGCAGAGAACCATTAATCATGCAAAGGGTTCTTTGAGCGCTCATGGTTTTAAATAGAAGCGTTGTCTTTTACTATATTCTATATATATATATATATATATATATATATATATTTACTATACTGGCCATTTTACCATTTTCTAAGCCGCTTCTCCATCAGGGTCGCGGGGGGGAGCTGGAGCCCATCCCAGCAGTCTTCGGGCGGAAGGCAGGATACACCCTGGACAGGTCGCCAGTCCATCGCAGGGCAGACACACAGACACAGACAGTCAGTCACTCACACACTCACACCTAGGGACAATTTAGCACACCCAATTGGCCTGACTGCACGTCTTTGGACTGTGGGAGGAAACCGGAGAACCCGGAGGAAACCCACGCAGACACGGGGAGAACATGCAGACTCCACACAGAGAGGACCCCGGTCACCCGGCCAGGGAATTGAACCCAGGCCCTCCTTGCTGTGAGGCGACAGCGCTACCCACCACGCCACCGTGCCGCCCACGGCACGTTCAAAGTCCCTTAAATCCCCTTTCTTCCCCATTCTGATGCTCGGTCTGCACTTCAGCAAGTTGTCTTGACCACCTCTACCTGCCTAAATGCAGTGAGTTGCGGCCGTGTGATTGGCCGATTAGCTATTTGTGTTAACAAGCAACTGAACATAATAAAGTGGCAGGTGAGTGTAAGTGCCTCTTGTGATATTACATGAGGGAAACTTTGAAGTCATACCAGTTTTTTTAATTTTTCAACTAATTTCCATCGTCTCTGATTCCACTCACTAGTCGGGACCTCCCCTCCAATCACACGATACTACCAGAGCTAGGAAGGCAAAGGCTGCCACAGGCTTCCTCCAAGACTTGCAAAGCACCACCGCATCATTTCAGGCTGCCGCTCATGCAACATCATTGGACAGCCGAACGCATTGGGCGTCAAGCGCCAGTTCCGTTATCTCAGCTAACAGATGCCTGCGCCAACTAGCATCACACTGAGTGATGGGGGAAGAACCAGAGAGCAAGTGCTGTCTTGGACCCCCGGCCACGGAGGGCTGTAGTATCACCAGGGTTTGAACTTGCCAATGTTTAGCCTCGGCACTGCGCCGTTTGGGTGGCAGAGCTATACCACTGATTAAACAAGCCACTATTAGGGTTTCAGTGTTTTTCACATTAGAGATTAAAGTACAGCGCCTCACAGATGTCACTGCGTTTTAAGTCTGCAGGTGTCTAGCATGTTTTCACACATTATGTGAGAAGGACAGGATGTTTGCTTTCACACAAGCTGAAAACCACAGAGGCAGAACGCCACTGCTGTGCAGAAAGCAGTGTGGTCGTCCACTAAGGGACAACAGTTTACAGCAGCTTTACTTATGAAAGGATATGTTTTCCATATTGTGGAAAACAGAATTTTGCTCACTTTTGTAGTGGATTCGGCTTCTTTTATCCATAAACTGACCAGAATTCTTGAGACAAAGTGAACTCTTTTGACTTACAAGAGGAATGTAAGCAGTCATAATGTGCCAGGATGTCTGGTCAAAATCTGACCAACCATGTTTCTGGCCCCAGATTTCTCTAAGGGCTCTCTCATTCTCATTATACTACCTAGAATTAATAAAGCTACATCAGGGGGAGAGCCTTCTCATACAAAGCCCCCCAGCTCTGGAATAATCTTCCTGTTAATGTTCGGGAATCAGACACAGCCTCAGTCTTTAAGTCTAGGCTAAAAACTTACTTGTACAGTGAAGCCTTTGGTGATTAGTCTTCCCTGTTAGGTCTAGACCTGCTGGAGTCTCTGCCCCCTGTTAACACTGTAATCTGTGGTCAGTGACTCTTTACAGAACTGTGTTTTTCTTTCCTTTCTTTGCCAAGTTGAACAGCTGCCCATCCTGTACGTCTGATGCTGCTGCCTCTTCTGCCTTTATTGGGTGCCCACTGCTCGCCAGCCTTCTGGACCAGCTTGACCACCACTGAGCTTCTTGCTGTATGACGTTGTGCAGTCCTCACCCTCAGATGCTGCTGCTGCTGCTAATCATAATCTAAACCGCTGCCCACCTGTTTTTCCCGCTTTGTACTATGATACTTTATACTAACTATGTTTGCTATCCAGTGTCGACCAGAGAAGGTTGGGTTCCCCATTCTGAGTCTTGGTTCCTCTCAGTGTTTCTTCCTCCTTTAAGGAGTTTTTCCTTGCCACTGTTGCCACTGGCGACGCTCATGAGGGATCGGACCCGGATTTTCTTTCTGTAATACTGATTGTTCTGTAAAGCTGCTTTGTGACAGCACCTGCTGTAAAAAGCGCTACATAAATGAACTTTGGTTGCTTGCTCGTGTGCCACCTTTCCTCATGGCAGCACTGTGCAAGAGAGGAGGAGAGGAGGACCTGACCTTAGAGCCATCTCTCACAGTATGTCTGGGGCCTCGTTCTCCAATATACCTCCTAAGTTTGTTCTTAAATGTGTACGTCTCATATCCATATCTTGTATAATCTGGAAGATTCTATATCAGTGTTCTATCCCTGTGTACCTGCATCTCATTTATTATCTCCCGTCAGAATCTTTGTCAAAACTGTGTTAGTGAGTGTAGGAATGGTTGGTGAATGAGGCCTCTGGAGACTTTTACTTTAACAAAATTAAATTCTGGATACAAATTATGTTTTGTGACTTTTGGAAATTCCCTTCTGGGATTCTTCTCTTTTTTGAAAACATTGAGTCTCACACAGTATGTAAACGCTGTTAAAGTTTCAAAATGTGCACATATGTCCATTCTGAATTCACTACTTTGTGGTCATGACAACATATTTACATACACTCACCAGCCACTTTATTAGGTACAGTTGCTTAACACAAATAGCTAATCAGCCAATCACACGGCTGCAACTCAATGCATTTAGGCATGTATAGGTGGTCAAGACAACTTGCTGAAGTGCAGACTGAGCATCAGAACGGGGAAGAAAGGTGATTTAAGGGACTTTGAATATGGCGTGGTTGTTGGTCTTTTGCCTTCAGAACTGCCTTAATTCTTCGAGGCAGACTTTCAACAAGGTGTTGGAAACGTTCCTCAGAGATTTTGGTTGGTTATTTGAGTTCCTGTTGCCTTTCTAGAGAATGGTCTGCCCATTCTCCTCTGACTTCTCACATCAACAAGGCATTTTCGTCCACACAACTGACCACTCACTGGATATTTCCTCTTTTTCGGACCATTCTCTGTAAACCCTAGAGATGGTTGTGTGTGAAAATCCCAGTAGATCAGCAGTTCCTGAAATACTCAGACCAGCCCGTCTGGCACCAACAACCACTGTATTTTTCACACATCATTTAAAATCCAGCAGATTCAAATACATGATCACAGTGGTCCTTTGAAAATATTAAGTTAACTAGATTTTTATGGAAATACAGGACTTACAACAACTAAGATGTTTATGCAAAAATAATGAATGAAAGAAAAAAGAATAAGAGAGAGAGAGAGATGGCAAAAAGAGAAGAAAAGAAAACTACGAAAGTGCATTTCTTGAAGAAAATATTGAGTGATTGTGCAGTTAAAGCTTGCTAAGGTATTCCAGGTGGTTGCTAGGGTGTTAGTAGGTGGGTACTGTTGTATCCCAGATGATTAATAGGGTGCTGGTAGTTGGTTGGTGTGACATCCCAGATGATTGATAGGGTGTTGCTATGTGGTTATTATGGTATTCCAAGTTGAAAGAGCAGTGTAGCATAAGGACATTTTAACAAGCCAGTCAGCTCCAAGGTGGGAGATCTGGCAAAAAAATCATACTATACAGGATACTTCAAGACGTTTTCATGATATACGTCACAATATTTATTTTTTCTGACATCTGAAAACAAAAAAAAATAGTGACAATTTAAACTTACTATCAAAGCTATGAATACAATTTTTCAATATTTTACATACTGTGTCGCACTGTATCTAATATAGCAGGCCTAGGCGGGCTCCCTTTGTAATCAAACATGCAGTAGGGTACTGATGACATGCAAAATCAATATTGTGACATATTGTGACATAATTTATCATGACAACAATAAATACAAACATATTCTAAGGTCATTTTAACATCATCAGCTGTGGCAGCTGGAATTTAAATCCTCTCATCTAAATCTAAGGGAATTTTTTTTTTCATTTTGAAACATTTAAAAAACATTTTAAAACATTTTGAAAGTATAGCCGTTACAAAAATGAAGAAATTGATGGTTCTTGCTGAACTTTTCTCCATTTCACAATCTGCATGTTAAGCATTTAAAGCTGTTCATTATGTCAGACAATAATACAGGGCTTACCTTGTAATCACTGTAATTAATCCATCTGGCATAAACTTAATGAGCCGATTTCCACACAGAAGCCTGGATACAGAGGCTTCTTAAAGGTAGTTTGGAACGTGTGTAGGTGGGACAGTGTTTGAGTATCAGAAGAGATGCTATAGAAAGACAGGACACCAGCCGGCCAGTCCAGAAACACGCCTATTCTGCCTGACCTTGAGACAGAAGCACGTATGTCTGTGTACTCTGAATCATGACGGGCATGGTAGCCAGTTGTACTGTAGCCTAGACTCCAAGACACGTCATTCAGTCCAAGCTGAGCCGAAGCCTCATGTAAAGAAATGTCATCTTCTTTCCGTAGTATTTCATGATAGGTCACGCCTATTTCAGGGCTTGAATCTTTGAACTCGACCTCCCAATAACAGCGATCGGACAGACCCTCCTCACACAGCACTTGCGGAAATACTTCAAACCTCTCTGGAAGATCTGAATAATCTTGGTACTCGTCCACATGTGTCACTTTCCTGTTATCCTCAGATAGACAGAGTTGTTTGTGTGCAGTGTTTGGATCCAGTGTGAGCCTACAGGCATCAAAAAGAGAGAAATGGGTTTATTGCTCTCTGAAATTTGACTTGGAGAGATGGATGGAGAAAGTGAGAGGGAGAGCAGAGGAGAACTTACACTTTTTGACCCCTGGTTTGATAAATTGTTCACCTTTTGGGTCCATTCTGAAATTAAGAATTATAAGCCATATTGAAAGCATGACCTGATTTTTTTTTCTCTTATTAGTAAGGAAAGATACTACACCTGATCAATGTACAGTTATCTCAAGTACACCACTAACCTTAATAAAAGTTTATAGTGTGGGTCCTCCACTCTAGCAGACACCAGCTTCTCGCCTGACTCTCCTGGGTGATTATAGCTGAGATCCAGCTCCTTCAGGTGAGAGGGGGTAGAATTCAGAGCTGAGGCTAGAAAAGAACATCCTTCCTCTGTGATCATACACCCAGACATTCTGCAAGAAAAAAAATCATTCATTATCTAAAAAAGAATAAATGAACACTGGACTAATTTATCTTCATTCTTTACTTACAGTTTTACGTATTTTATGTTGTCTTTTAAAATTGTATAATATAATAAATTCTTCTTAAAGGTAAAAAGGGCAAAAAGCAGATCAAACACAACTTGAGGACTCTTTTCCAAAAAATGTGATGCTGAGGTATTAAGGATCCAATGCCATTTTGTCTTATCGCACTAATGGATCTCAAAACCACACATTTAATGAACAAGGCACAATATACAAATGTATAAACACAACTTCTAAAAGTTCTGCCATTCAGGTCATGTTTCCAAAGTACACCATGCTATTTCTAATGGCTCAATTCCTACATAGTGAAATAATATGTTTCATTCAATCAAAATTGTAAACATTTTTGGTCAATACATTTGTCCAACCTGAGAACCTTTTAAGAGCTTAGAATGAAAAGGCAAAATTAAATCAGCACTGAATGAATAAAGTTTAAGTAAAACTGAGCACTTACCTCAGTATCTCCAGGCTACACTTTGGATGCTCCAATCCAGCCGAGAGCAGTTTTATTCCCATGTTCTGCAAGTCATTGTCACTCAGGTCCAGCTGTTTTAGATGTGACTCGGTGCTAGAGTTGAGAAATGAGGAGAGGAACTCACAGCTCTTCTCAGTGAGGTTACACCAGCCCAGCCTAGATTGGAAATACTGCAAAACTCAGTTACAGAAATCTCTCAGGGACGTTTTAGAAATCTGCAAGGATATAATGAAAACATAACTGAAGACACAATGTGACAAGCAGTTTTTTGTTACACAGGTCTGCTAATATAGATTTTTCTAAATCAATAATATTGTACAGGACAACAAATGAGTTACAATGACAATATGGCTGGGGTTTCTGAGTGGTGGAAATGTCTGAGCATTCGCCTGATAATCAGGATATTGTGACCTCAGGCTCTGGCATTGCCATTATCATCTGTGCCCGGGGGCCCAAAAGAGTTTATCTGGACTTTTTGGGTGGGTAGGATGGTCCTCCCTCTCCTCACATCGCTCAATGTGTTGCTAGTCAAAACTGGTATCTGACTCAAAGAGACCATGTTTTAATGCTTAAAAAAACAACCACTTCACTTAGCATGTGATTATTTCTCCACTCGCTGCAAACAAGTTTGGTCATTTAACAAGGTCTGCTGCTCTCTCGTCCCTGTCAGAATCCTGCTCATCTGACTTTATGTTTATTTTAACTCTAAGGTGCACATACACACACATACAAACACACTGCCATGATCTTTCCTCTCATTATGGTTACGAGTTTGGATGCAATAGTAGTAATGAATACAGGAAAAGCTTCATAAAACAATCTGCAACACACAGACAGCATAGCTTAACATTACCAATTAAAATGCCTGGTAAACAAGCAAGCTAGCTTGTAAATTACTAAGAGTAAGTGTAACATTATTAATGTTAAATATTTTCCCAAGGTTGGCAGGTCTGTATTAACTCACAATGTTGAGTTAATTTCAGTTTCAGTTTCCATTGCAAAGGTGTTAAAAGCACTGTCCTGCGTTGTGGAACCAGCCAGATGGATATTTGATCTGTCTGGTTCCAAATATTTTGCATTAACTATATATGGACCAGCCAAATGCTCTTCTATTGAAGCACAAAGTTATGAATACTTGCCTCAGAATTTGTAGTTTACAGTATGAATTTCCTAGTCCGAGAAGGAGTTGATTCACTCCTGAATCTTGCAGGTCATTGTTACTGAGGTCCAGCTCTTTCACCGAGGATGAAATTGAGCTGAGGGCAGAGACCAGTTCTGCACAGCTGTTATGGGCAAAATTACATCTGACTAACCTGAAAAAGTGATTACAATCAATGTGAATTTCAACTATAATACGTGATTGATTTAAGCTTGAAAATTAGTTAAATAAATACAACAATGACCTCAGTATCTCTAGGTTACAGTATGAGCTCTTGATTCCATCAGAAAGCAGCTTTGCTGCTGTTTCAAGTGTGTAGTTATCACTCAGGTCCAGCTCTCTCAGGGGGCAGTTTTCTGATTGCAGAGCTGCAGATACACATTCACAGCAACTCTCAGTAAGTTCACAGCCAGCAAACCTGTAATGAAAGTGTGCAAATAGTCACAAGTGATAATTGAGGATTAAAATATAAAATATGAAACTTTAAGTAAAGAGTATATTATTATTAAAAGATTCTGTCTAAATCTGTGTTTATATGTTGATGTTGGGCATTTTATGGCAAAATGGATACTCTGTTGTTTTCAATGGAGCAATCATACATTTTTGGTGGCAATGTAAGTATATGATAGAAGTCCACAAAATGTTCCATCAAGAGTTTAAATTTCACAGTTTTTTGTTGTTGAGAACAGCAGTGGAATAAACCAGATTGCTTGTTTGGGAGCCATGGACCCCACATATCACCTTGTTGAAGCACAGTATTACACAATAAAATATGAAATACTACATAACATCTTTACATTTGAAATAATCAACACTGCTGAAGTTGTCATTGGATAAGCAATGTTGTCACCATGCCAATGATTGCCATCACTGACTGTTTACTACTAGAAAAAAGAAGCATTTTTTTTCTCAGCGCCAACATGTACTCACATATTAACATTGACCTGAAGTGGTATTGCACACTAAAACTCACAAAGCTTTTTTGCAGCATCTCACAGCTGGGATCAGTCTCCTGCAAGCTGCATTTGATGTGTTATATTTCTTTGGATTGAGTTCATCCAGCACTTCTTCAGACATTAAGAGCATGTAGGCCAGAGCTGAGCAGTTGGATAAGGAGAGACTTTTGCCTGGAAATGCCTCTGCACTCAGATGTTTCTTTATCTGGTTGTATAGAGAGCTGTCTTTTAGTTCAACCAAGCAGAACAAGTGATTGATGGATTTCTCAGGTGACAGATCTGGGCCCTTGTTTTGCATTTGCCGGATGTGCTGTGTTACTTTACCAATGCTCTTTTTGGTGTTCTCTGTGTGTGGCAACAGACCTACCAGGAGATTCTGATTGGACTCATGTGAGATGCCCAGCAGAAAACGCAGAAAAAGATCTAAATGACCTTTCTCACTCTCTATGGCTTTGTTAATTGCCTTCTTCAGTAAGAGATCCAACTGAATATTAGCAGGAAGTTCATCATCAAAGAAAAACTGCAAATCATCCATGCTCTTGTTCAGGTAAGAGTAGAACACATGGAGAGCAGCAAGGAACTCTTGAAGACTCAAATATATGAAGCAGTAAACCTTTTTCTCGTGAAGAATAGACTCCTGTTTGAAGATCTCAGCACACATTCCAGTATATTCAGAGTCTTCCGTGACATCAATACCACACTCCCTCAGGTCACTTTCATAAAACATAATGTTTTCCTTTTTCAGCTGTTCAAATGCCAGCTTGGCTAACTTCAGGATCAGTTCTTTGTTTGATTCCATAAGTTTCATCAGGTCACGCTCAACTTTCTTGTCATACTTCTGGTTCTTCATGTTCATCTGTATAAGCAGGAAGTGGGTGTACATTTCAGTTAGTGTGCTGGGAATGTCCTCTCCTTGATTTCGAGCCAGCATGTCCTGAAGTACAGTAGCCGTGATCCAGCAGAAGACAGGAATGTGGCACATGATGTAGAGGCTGCGAGAGACCTTAATTTGGGAGATGACTTTTGAGGCTTGAGATTCATCTGGTATTCTCTTCTGGAAGTATTCTACCTTCTGATTATCAGTGAACCCTCGTACTTCTTTGAACATGCTCACATGCTCTGAAGGGATTTGGTGGGCTGCTGCTGGTCGGGAGGTTATCCAGATCAAGGAGGTTTGAAGCAAATTTCCCTTAATGAGGTTTGTTATCAACAAATCCACAGATGCTTTCTTATGAATACTTGTCACCATCCTGCTGCTGAAATCCAATGGAAGTCGACTTTCATCAAACCCATCAAAAATGAATGCAATCTTGAGATTTTCATATGTTTTGGCTTCCTTCACTTCTTCCAATTCAGGGTGGAATTCCAGCAACAATTCATGAAGACTGAACTCTGAATCTTTAATTAAGTTAATCTCTCGGAACGGAAGCAGGAACATGCAGTCTATGTGCTGGTTGGCCTCCCCCTCTGCCCAGTCAAGAATGAACTTATGAACGGATACAGTTTTTCCAATGCCAGCAATGCCTTTGGTCAACACTGTTTTACTGTGGTCATCATTTTTCCGTGCTAAACTGAAAATCTCATTGCAGCTGATTGCTGTCTCCTGAGATTTGTGAACCCTGAATGCTTTGTCTTTCATAATTTTTAGAATCTCATGTTCATTATTGACTTTGTTAAGTTCTCCTTCTGTGATGAAGAGCTGTGTGTACACCTTCTTTAGCTGTATTTTATTTTTTGCATCTTTCTTTCCCTCAAAAATACACTCAGTTTTTCTCTTCATACTGGCTTTGTGAGTCTCCAGGAATTTCTTCAGGATCGATTCACCTGTTTGGTACAAAGAGAAGCAATGTAATGCGTAAACAAATAATAAACTGAATGTATTTACTTAATTTATTAAACATCAAAAAGAAATACAAATTCAATCCTTTAGGGAACAAATGTCCTCAGTGATCAATACAACTTTACAGTAAAACTGGCCACTTTTTAAAGAACAGATATAGAAAAGAGTTGTATCAGTTAAGTAAGTCAAGCTTGTTCAGTGTTTATGCTGGACTCCGCCCAGGTTGTGCCTTGTCTCCACTCCTGTTTGTAATATTCATGGAAAGGGTGTCAAGGTGTCGCAGAGCCCAGGAGGGCATTATGTGTGAAGGCTGGAGTATGGCATGTTTGCTATTTGTGGATGATGTGCTTTTAGCTGGATGGTATGGATGCCTCCAGCACTGGAATGGTTTGCAGCTAAATGTGAAGTGGTTGGTATGTGGATCACCAACTCTAAGTCTGAGTCCATATTCCTAGCCAGGAAAAGGATGGTAAGCTCCCTGTTTACTGGTCGGTCTACATCCTGACCCTCATCTATGGTCATGAGCTATGGGTAATGACTGAAAGAATAAAAGCGATGGAATTTTTTTTTTTTTTGCACAGGGTGGCTACTACACTCTACCTGATAGGGAGAAAAGCTTGATCATCCACGAGGAGCTCGGAGTGGAACCTCTACGTCTCTGCATTGAGAGCCGAATGAGGTGGTTTGAGCATTTGATCAGAATGCCCCCTGGATGCCTCCCAGTGTGGGTCTACCAGACACGGCCTACTGGGATAAGACCCTGTAGTCATTCTAGGACCCAGGTTGTCCTGGGAGCAGCTCAAAGTCCCTTGAAATGAGCTGGGATTCTCTACTCTCCCACTTGCTACCATGACCCTATCTGGACTAGGCTGTTAAAGATGATGATGGTGATGATAAAAAGAAAATAGAATTTCACAATACCAACTTATCTATCTGCTATCTACTAAGGTTTAAATTAGCGAATTAAAGCACTTCACTGAAGATCCTCTCTTTACCCAATCCCTTTACTACACCACAGGATGAACTACATAGTTACTCAGGATAGATTTGTTGGAGAACTAGATCACAGTTATACTTTCTTTCCCCTCCGATATCTGATCCAGAATTTTCTACTGATATCAGCCTTATCTAGGTACCTCATATCAGATCAAGACCATCTTAGTTGATAATGTGTGCATTGTTTTAGCAAACACAAAGTTTGGGTTAAGAATTAGAATCAGTAGGGCAAACATGATTGTGGTACCTGAGTGTATCTTTGCTGCTTCTGCTCCTCCAGGTTCTGTGAAATTAATGACAGTGACAAGAATGAAGAAAATCAAAATATGATGATGAAAACTGTGACAAAAAATGTAACTCCAATTGTTGTTCACTGTGTGCAACTATTTTACCTAAAATGGGGCAAAGTAGCCAATATATCTTGCTTCTGAGCTGTTGATACTAAGTTTATCCCAACTGATAACAGACACAGCTAAAACTCAAGTAAATAATCATTATTGACTGTTGCCCTCTAAAGGTATTACAGCACCAGACAGAAGTTATCACTTTTGTTCTCTGTAAGAAACATGATGTGTCTCAATAAATGCATTATCTGCTTTCTCTTATGTGCATTTGTCTCAACCCAAATTCACAATGCCTAATTTACATTCAGTGTATTGCAGTGTAAAACATATGATTGTGAATGTAAACAACTGTGTCAAATAACTGTGAACATATCAAATAATTGCAATGAGGTCATTATATTATAATGTGACAGGCCTAATATGGATTGTGTCCTATATGTAGATTTATTGATATACAAGCATTAACATACCTTTTCCAGAATTGGTGTTGACATTGACAACAAAAGGGCCATTGATGAAGTTCTTACTGAATGCAGGAGCATAGACAGTGCTGCTGTTATGAGCACTCACAACAACAGAGCAGCCATCAGGAGGAAGTGCAGGAGCTGTGGGAGCTCTCTGTACCAAACTAGGACACACATCTGGATAAATTGGGTTCTGATGGTTCTCTGTTATAGGTGTCAGTGTCTTGTTAGCATCTGGAGAACAGAGACCAATTTTTCACGTCTTGGAAACTATATTTGATCTCCATCCATGTCACCACCTGTACTTATCACTTAGCCTTGTGTTACCTTCAAAGTGCTGATGGTTTGTTGGCTGCGTTCTTCTTCTCCAGAACCAAATGGACAGAACAATCACCAGACAAGCCAGCAAGAGCTCTGGGAAACTTGCAGTCTCTAAGAAAAGAGACAGGAAAGATTATTGTTGATTATTGTTATTAAATGGTTGAGTGTTTCCAAAACACTTCAAACAAAATGTACAGTTTCTGAACATCCTTGGTCAAGAAATTGTTGTAGAGGATATTATCGTATTTTCACAAATTAACATATCCAATTTGACCTGGGATCAAACCTTTTTATGCGACCGTATGATTACAAGGTTCTGCTCTTCTGAAACAACATAAATATTATCAGCAAATGTTTGAAGTTGTTTGAAATATCAGTCAGCTCTAAACATGTGGTCTGATGCTGATGAATGAGTAACTGAACGAGGGCTGAACAATTTTGGGAAAATACCTGATTGTGATTTTTCTCACCAACAGTGCGATTGCCATTACATGCAATTATTTTGTATGCATTCATTTCCATGTCTGTTTTTTGGCCAATAAAACCAAAATATCCACTTTTTCTGGCATGAGGCTTGAATGAGTTCATCAGACTACCAGTTAGATGGGATTGTTGTGATGTCATATATACAGAACATGGGTGTTTTTTGCTTCTGACTTGTCTAACTCATCTATAGGCTTTTCACAAGCTCAGTGTTATTTGGTTCAATTTCCACATTGAAAACTTGTCCAGTCAACATTGTTGATCATATATTCTATAATAAAGCTTGTAACTCTACACAATTTTAAACGTCCCTATTAAATTGAGATGAAAACTATTTATCTTTCAGCCGTAGTCTAAATGTATCAAACCTTAGAAAAGGAAATATCATGATTTACGCTGTGCAAGCTGACGGTGTTGCCACATTGGTTACAGGAAATTCTTCTAAGAGCAGGTAGAGATACACCGAAAGAAAACAAGACTCAAAAGAGGAAGCCGTCCACAAGTCAAGGTCACTGCAAACACAAATTGTGCATCAATGGATGGGCTACCATCTCGAACTGTTCAAGGTGGAGCTAGGGAGGGGGTTCTAATTCAAAAGGCTGCTGAGTGTACGTCGTGGCTAAAGCTCACTGCTGCTTTAGTGTCACAGTTTACTGTGATACTGCTGAATTCAGTCTCATTCTGGTCATGCAGTATTGCGTCATAGCTTCTTTTGTATTGCTCACTTTGTGATCACAGGCGTCGAGCAGCAAACATACAGTTGTGCTCAAAATAATAGCAGTGTCTTTAAAAAAATGAGTAAATGTCAAAATTCGTCTAACAAATTGTACTTTAATGAACACAAATGCATTGGGGACACAGCACATTCTATTCCAAAGCAGGACAATTGGGAAAAGTAATTAAAACTCAAATAATAATAATGATATTTCACAGAAAGTCAGAAACGTAATGTTCAAAAAAATAGCAGCGTTGACATCTTTTCTTGGAAACTCAAAAATGTACTGCACAAACTAAGAAATTCTTGATAAGTCAACTTGGTTGAGTATCCTAAACTAATATTTTGTTGCAAAACCACGGTTTCTGATAACTGCTTCACATCTGTGGTGCATGGAGTCAACCAATTTCTGGCAACGGTCAACAGGTATTGCAGCCCAGGCCAATTGTACTATATTCCACAATTCCCCTGCGTTTCTTGGTTTTGCCTCATGCACTGCATTTTTTATGTCAGCCCACAAGTTTTCTATGGGATTAAGGTCCGGGGATTGTGCTGGCCACTCCATCAGTTGAATCATGTTCGTTTGGAACCATGCTTTTGCTCGCTTGCTGGTATGTTTTGGGTCATTATCTTGTTGAAAGGTCCACCTCAAAGGCATTTCCTCTTCAGCATATGGCAGCATGACTTCTTCCAATATCCTGATGTACTCAAATTGATCCATGATCCCTGGTATGCGATAAATAGGACCAACACCGTAGTAGGAGAAACATCCCCATATCATGATGCTTCCACCACCATGCTTTAACCGTCTTCACTGAGTACTGTGGCTTGTATTCTGTGCTTGCAGGACGTCTGACGTACTGTCTGTGACCCTTGGACCCAAAAAGAAGAACCTTGCTTTCATCAGTCCACAAAATGTTACGCCATTTCTTCTCAGGCCACTCAATGTGTTCTTTGGCAAATTCTAACCGCTTCTGCACATTAACAGTGGGACTTTGCGGGGGCTTCTTGCTGGTAGGTTGATTTCAACAAGACGTCTTCTGATTGTACCAGTACTCACAGTCAAGTGAAGGTCTTCCTTGATCCTCTTGGAGCCGATCATTGGCTGAGCCTTTACCAGTTTGGCTATTCTCCTATCCATTCGAGGAGTTGTTTTTCTTTTTCTTCCACGTTTTTCTGGTTTTTCTTCCCATTTCAAAGCATTGGAGATCATTTTAGCTGAACAGCCAATCACTTTCTGTACTTCTTTATAGGTTTTCCCCTCTTTTATTAGTTTCTTTATTAAAAAACGCTCATCTTTAGAACAGTGTCTTGAACGACCCATTTTTCTTGTTTTTTCAGGACAAATGCACAGCCAGCATGTCAGTTGCCTTGCTCCTTAAATAAGGATCACCCGTTTACACCCTTTTTTCCCAGAATGCCCTCCCTAAGTGACGGCCTCCCTAATTGAACTCACCACTGCTATTTATTTGAACACACCCTTTTCAGTTAATCATTCAATTTCACAGAATCTGCAGTATGCATGGGTGGCCTGTTGGGTTTGTTGGTTTTCTATACCCTTATTATACCCTCCAAAAACTTACTTGTGGTGTAGAGGTTGAAATTTTAACAAAAACATTGATTTATCTTGCTGCTGTTGGGGCACTGCTATTATTTTGAGCACTACTGTATTTATCAGTGACTCACACACCAAGATAAAAAGATGACGCTGCAGTAGAAGCAGTAGAACAGGTCATACAGGGGCTGATGTGGAAACATTAAAAAAAACCCAGCTGTAGGCTGATCCACTTCTTCTGTGCAGTTTTCTTCCCTCTGCTACTGTTCAGTGTACTTACCGTATGAAATCATCCTCCTGAGTGATTACATTCCAGAGTCCCAGGGAGAGTTTACAGCGTGCTGCAGACCATACAGCCCATCTTCTGAAACGTCTTCACGCTCTTCCTGAGTCTCTTAAAGAGTGCTTTCACTTTAGACTGCCTAGATGCTGTGCTGCCTTCAAGGTCAAAATGTCCTACCATAGTGAGTATTTTAGGCAGCTCCCTACACAAAACTACATGTTTAATATTTTTAAGCCTAAATGGCTTTACAAGGGGAGTCTACACAACTGATTTAAAGTAATATTAAAGTTTGAGTTATTATGCTGTACTAATGATAGGCACATGATGGGTAGTATGGACTGTTAGAACACCTGGCCCTTTTCAGTGACCTAGATCACTTAAATCAACTCATCAGTAAATTTCCTGATAAGGCGATGTACGCTATCAAATCATCCTACCTTTAGTTTTAATGCTGGTAAAATTTTCTGACAAGGTCATGTAGGAAATCCAAATATTCTACCTATACTTTAATGTAGGAAAGCACCAATAAACATATACTATGGTAGCACATTTCAACAAGGTGGGATCAACACAGGTGGGTCCCGTGATTTTTGCTTTCAGCATCTTGGGATCTACCAATTTGAAAAAACAGCTGCTCAATGAATGTCAGCTCCCAACATTCACCTAAAAGAGTCGACTTGCTTACGAAATACAATTCACTGCCGTGTATCCGTGCATGTGTGTTTGTGGTCAGTGAGGGGAAGCAACTGCAGTGTCATGTGACAAGCAGTGTTCAGTCTGCGGTCACGGCCTCATCCATATATATCCCACACCAGCCCAAAGGCAGCAATAACCACAAGTTCCTCATTCGTTCCTTATTTGGGTTCATCTGTCTACAGAACATACTATTATTCTTTCACCAATCATTCTCACAAGAAATTATTTCTTAAAACCCACTTTTAGTTTTCCCAAAGATCCTGACGTTCCCCAGTGTTTCTTATCTGGGATTTGTTGGGAACAGTTCTGCACTTTAAGAAGACATCATGAAGCTGATGTAGACTTTTTTTAGGACCTTTACAATTATTATTATTATTATTATTATTATTATTATTATTATTAATTGCATTCATTTTTTTAATGAAATGGTGTTAACTTAAAACTGAATGTATAAGTGTGTCTTACCAGTCTCTGGAGCTACTTCAAAAGAAGAATTTAAAAGAGGCGGAGTTGAAAGCCAGAATTGCGGAAGGTAACATGACAGAAAAACAATGGACGTTAAGAAGAGTTTAGCTACTGAGGAATGAGTTTGGTTCTGTTCTGTACGTATTCATGTCAGCCTGCTATTGCTTGTTTATTTAATAACCTTATAGTTACGGAAACCACACACACGCAATCTGAACCGCTTATCCTTCTGGGTTGTGGGGGTTGCTGGAGCCTATCCAAGCTGTCATTGGGTGGAAGGCATGATGCACCCTGGACAGATTACCAGTCCATCGCAGGGCAGATTGACACTCAGTTTAGCACGTCCAGTTGGCCTGACTGCATATCTTTGGACTGTGGGAGGAAACCCAGGGAGAACATGCAAACTCCTCACAGAAAGGACCCTGGTCACCCGGCCGGGAATCAAACCCAGACCTTTCTTACTGTGAGGCAACAGCACTTCTCACTGAAATATTGTTTAAGTAAATAAGCCATTTATTTGCTGTACAAAACAGTCCTTCTAATATAATGGAGTTGATTTAATTGATGCCAGTATCTTAAACAAAGAAGAATATTTGACTGAAGTTAATCTAGCTAGTTCCAGTGTGAACTTGGAGCAGCAGCTCAGTGGAAATGATTCATAATTACTGGGCTGTATGAATTAACTTTACTCACTGCTGAAGTGTGAATCATTAAAAAAATTAGAAAATAACCAAAAGTTGTAAATTATATTATTTAAGCTTGAACCTGTTAAGTAACTTTACTTTTTTTTTTTTTAGGCAAAAGGATTGCATGATTTTTTCCACTAATTTAAGTGTACGGTGTAACTTTAATACACTATCAAGCATTATTTTAGGTTTGGCTAAACTTTTTAACTTTAATTTTATTTGTTTTTTTTTCACCAGGTTTCTCTTTGAAAGACAGACCTTCGCAAAGGAGATAAAGAAGGGACATATGCTCTTATGTTGTGCTTACCAGTGGTTTCAGTGCCCTGCAATCTGATAACTATAAAAATAACTCCTTTTGTTTGCTTAATCAAACACATCTGCACCTGAGAAGCATTAGTTAAATATCCAGCTCTTCCTGATGTGTTTTGAGTGGAGAAAACCAGAACATAAAACAGTGTACTTACAGTGAGTACAGTGTAATTGACAGTATTGGCACGTTAATGTCTGTTTCATTTGTGTGGACTATTATAAAGTTTAGAGTTTAATAGAGTTATAGAGAAACCAATTATGTTGTGAATTGGTGTATTATTCTCATATCTGATCTCCAGAAGTTGGCCGTCTTTATCTAAGATTAGTTTGGTCTTGAGGAGGAGGCTGTTGAACATCACTGATTCATACCAGAGAAGCTGAAACACCCGATGAACTCTGACTGCCAATGGCCTCTGCCTGCCAGGAGTTCTGACTGCCAGGAGTCTCTGACTGCCATGGCCTCTGACTGCCAGGCGTTTCAACTGCCAGGGATCTCTGACTGCCAGGGACCTCTGACCTTCAGGCGTTTGACTGCTAGACGTCTCTGACTGCCAGGAGTTTTGACTGCCAGGGGTCTCTGACTGCTAGGGGCCTCTGACCTTCAGGCATTTGACTGCTAGGGGTCTCTGACTGCCAGGGTTCTCTAACTGCTGTGTGCTCTGACTGCCAGGCAGTTTGACTGCCAGGTGTCTCTGACTGCCAGGGGTCTCTTAACTGCTGGGTGCTCTGACTGCCAGGCATTTTGACTGCCTCTCATTTAGGTAAACAATACACTTAATCTAAAAAGCCATCTTAAAAAAGTTCAAAATTTGCCCGAATTTGTGTTTGACTGAATACAAAAGGTTTAAAGACACACAAAGACGAGTCTGACGCATGTTCTGTTTCACTAAAAAGTCTTTTGGTACCTTTATTTTTTTTTATTTTAAGAGTGTGGGGATGTGTTCAGATGTTATCATACAGATGTCACAGATACACTGGATGTTCTGTGTAGTTGAGCATGTGCTTTAAGCCAATAAAGCTAACCCTATGAAACTATATGGAGAAAAAAGTATTGAGAAGTATTCCAGACATTACCAACTGTTGTTCAAACAAGGAGAACAACAGACAGCTGTACCTCTACTGTCTTCTTTTGATACAGCAGCACTATAGAGAAAAATGCATTTAATCCATATCTCAGTTATGCCAGTTTATAAGCACAAACCGAATGGTATTTCAAAATGAGCCTGGCCCAAATTTGTCAGGTTGTGTCCTGTGCACATGCAGAGATTCCAAACAAAACAGAAAAATAAAAGAAATGAAACAGTTGTTATGCTAAATGGTCCCATAACAAAAACCTTTAAAGGAAATAAGCAAGAGATAATGTCTATAACGGACAATTCATAAAAAAAAAAAACAATGTTCTTTAAAAAAAACTGTACAGTATGTACAGCATGTGCCAGGAGACCTACAGTCCTCAAAATTGGTTGGTAGGCAATGAATTCCATTTTCATGATCTTTAGTTATTCTTTACACTTTTGCACTAACAATTTCATTGGGTGAGACTTTTAAACCTACAGATGGCACTGGTGTGCTCTTTTCTGCTTTTGTTGTTTTGCTGTTTTGAGTATCAGCTGAAGGTCCATCCATCCATCCATTTTCTAAGCCGCTTCTCCGTCAGGGTCGTGGGGGGACGCTGGAGCCTATCCCATATCAGCTGAAGGTCTTGTTTCTAATTTTATTTACCATTAAAATTGTTTGTACAATATTGGATTTTGACACTTTGTTGTACGCTTTTAATTTTTGGGGGGTTTTGGGTGAAAAATTCAACATGCTTTCTGTTTTGGCCCAAATTTTTCAGGTGCTGAGTATAAGATGCATTTCTAAACTCGATGGCTCCAAGACATTGTTCCCATTTTCTTTGTCTTATTAGTTTTGACGTTTTCAAAGGCTGGGGGCAGGGATTTTAGTTGGATTTGGACTTTTCAAGCTGAAATAAAAACTGTGTCTGTGCTCAGCTACAGGGACACCACAGTGAAGTGATGGATCAGTCTGAACACAGCGTAGACAGGCTCTCTGAACTTCGTACAGAATGTGTATATGTGGATCAGAGTATCAGTGCTGACTCTGTAGAAGGACAGAGTCCCAGCCGGCCAGTCCAGATACACTGCTATCATCTCAGAAATGAAGTTTTTCTGGTGTTTTCTGAGGTCGATTTTCTTGCCATCGTGTAAAGCAGTATAGCTGTAATTGGAGCAGTGTAGACTCCAGGATTTGTCATTGCGACCTGCCAAGGAGACGTTCGCCTCTCCAGCCCTGCTGATTCCTCTGCATGTGACCCCTATATTTACCCCAAACTCACTCCCACTCCACTCGGCCTCCCAGTAATGCTGCCCAGATAGAGCCTCCTGACACATTACTTGCTTCCACATTTGGAATCTGTCTGGATGGTCATCGTAGGGGATCTCCTTCGTGCTCCATGACACCGTCCTGTCCTCATCCGTCAGACAGAGAGAGCAATGAGCAGTGTTGCGGTTCAGAGTGAGCCGACAGATATCTGCAGAAAAAACAGTCAGGAACAATGTAATATACTTTATCTTGGGTTCCCTGAAGTGGGATTAAAAGAAGCACAAAATCTGCTTCGTTTTCTGTTGTGCGTTTCATTTGTTGTTTGGCTGAAATCGTACATGTAAACAAAGTCATTAAGAGTGATTTGGTGTTGAAACATCCCGGGTCAGAATTGTTCCAGATGTCCATTATTCTATTCAAATTTTGAAACTGCTTTAGCTTAAATGGTAACCCCATCAATTTTTCACAATCTCTACATAATTAATCTAATGATGATGATGCACTGCAATATACTCAGAAAAGCAATATTGACATATTGTGTCATAATTTATCATGATAACGATACATACTGTGATATTCCAAGGCCTGTATACCTGAGGCACCTGGAATTCAGAGGTTCTCAAGATTCCACCATTAGTCAAATTTTAAAAATTCTGATTTTATAAAGTATAGAAGTTATAAAAATAAAGAAATTGATAGTTCTTGTGGAAATGACCTCCATGTTTGAACATAGTGTGCATGTTAAACATTAAAGCTGTTCATTTTGTTAGAAAAAGGAAAGAATAATCTAGATGATAATACAGGTCTTGGATTACCTTGTAATGACTGTCGTTATTCCATCTGGCATAAAAACAATGAGCCGGATTCCACAAAGAAGCCAGGATACAGAGGCTTCTTAAAGGTAGTTTGGAACGTGTGTAGGTGGGACAGTGTTTGAGTATCCGAAGAGACGCTGTAGAAAGACAGAACACCAGCCGGCCAGTCCAGAAACACGCCTATTCTGCCTGACCTTGAGACAGAAGCACGTATGTCTGTGTACTCTGAATCATGACGGGCATGGTAGCCAGTTGTACTGTAGCCTAGACTCCAAGACACGTCATTCAGTCCAAGCTGAGCCGAAGCCTCATGTAAAGGAATGTCATCTTCTTTCCGTAGTATTTCATTATAGGTCACGCCTATTTCAGGGCTTGAATCTTTGAACTTGACCTCCCAATAACAGCGATTGGACAGACCCTCCTCACACAGCACTTGCGGAAATACTTCAAACCTCTCTGGAAGATCTGGATGATCTTGGTTCTCGTCCACATGTGTCACTTTCCTGTTATCCTCAGATAGACAGAGTTTTTTGTGTGCAGTGTTTGGATCCAATGTGAGCCTACAGGCATCTGCAAGGGAGAAATGGGTTTATTACTCTCACGTTATTTATATCTCTCTATGTCAAATATCATCATTATTATTAATAGTATTATTATTATTATTATTATTATTATTATATTTGACAGAGAGATAGACAGAGAGATGGAGAAAGTGAGAGAGAGAACAAAGAAGAACTTACATTTTTTGACCCCTGGTTTGATAAAGTGTTCACCTTTTGGGTCCATCCTGAAACAAAGCATTATAGAGCATAGTGTTAAAAATATAAAAATAATTGTTCTCTGTTATTAGTAACCTGATCAATGTACAGTTATCTCAAATACACCACTAACCTTAATAAAAGTTTATAGTGTGGATCCTCCACTCTAGCAGACAGCAGGTTCTCTCCTGACTCTCCTGGGTGATTATAGCTGAGATCCAGCTCTCTCATGTAGGAGGGGTTAGAATTCAGAGCTGAGGCTAGAAAAGAACATCCTTCCTCTGTGATCATACAACCAGATAACCTGCAAGAAATAAGCAAAATCAAAATGCTATTCCTTATCTATCTATTGGTCAGTATTTTTTTGCCCACTGGCAAAAATTAGAAGATCTGGGGCAAAAACATTTTGATAAAAAAAAATACTTTATTGAATTGAAGACTTCATCTCCTTGGAGAGTACAGAGATGTAGAGAGAAAGAAAGAAAACAGGCCAAACACAACATGATGTGATTTTGTGGTGTAAAGGGTCTAGTGCTATTGAAGCGGGTCGTGAATTAAGGAGGCTCAAGATAGTGGAGAATCCCACGGAGGGAAAACTTTAATTTTACGAGACAAAAACGAAACTCACAACTCGCTTCCAAAACAACAACTGAACTAAGACCAACTAGTGCCTCCCCCCTCGAGTCTCTTAAAGGGCTAGACCCCGTTGAGTGACTTAAAGCCTGTCCGTTGCAGATTCGCTCCAGTCGCGAGTAGTAGCTCGAAAACGGACATGACCAACCGGCGAGGGGGCCAAACCAGACGTCCGGAACGGCTCGTCACACCCAGAGCCGGGGAAGGAGAAAAGGCCGGCCGCTCCATGGGGCGTGCCGGGACAGTGCCTTAGGGACCACCACGCTTCGCGGGCCGCCCAGTCTCCACAGTGCTGCCAGGTGGGCCAGCTTCAAGCAGTCTACCAAAACGGTCACAGGAATGCCACCAACCTCAACCTTGAAGTACTTATCCCCAGGAGTCAACACTCGGAAAGGACCATCGTAGACTGGACGGAGGGGGCTCCGGTGGGCGTCGTGCCGGATGAACACAAACTCCGCCGCTCGCAAAGAAGGTGGAAAGCGTGACTCCGGCAGGCCATGTTGGGAGGTGGGCACCGGGGCGAAACCGCTGGAGAACTCACGAAGGGCCTGTCGCTGGTGGCTGGCGGACCACGGGGCAGTAGAACTTGGGTGGAAATCCCCGGGAACCCGTAGCACCTGGCCATAAACAAGTTCAGCCGAAGAGGCTTGGAGGTCATCCTTGGGTGCCGAACGGAGGCCCAGCATGACCCAGGGAAGCCTATTGGCCCAACCGTCATCCTGGAGACTGGCCCGGAGTGCGTCCTTCATAGAGCAGTAGAAACGCTCACACAGCCCATTGGCCTGGGGATGGTAGGCAGTAGTACGGTGAAGATGCACTCCAAGACCCGCAGCCATGCTAGTCCAGAGGGCTGAAGTGAACTGAGGTCTGCGATCCGAGGAAATGTCTGATGGAACGCCAAACCGCGAGACCCACGTGTCAATGAATGCTCTGGCCACCTCCGAGGACGTCGTGGAAGAAAGCGGCACGGCTTCTGGCCACCTCGAGTGTTCCTGTCAATGATCGCGAGGAGGTGGGTGAAACCCCGGGACGGTGGCAGTGGACCCACCAGATCCACCTGCAAGTGGTCGAAATGCCGCTCAGGCACAGGGAACAACGCCAGCGGGGCCTTAACATGCTGATGCACTTTGGCGAGTTGGCAGTCCACACAAGCAGCACTCCAGTTGCGAATGTCCTTTTTAAGGCCGTGCCAGACAAATTTGTCTGCCACCAGCCTTTGCGATGCCCTCCTGCCGGAGTGAGAGAGGCCGTGTATGGTGTCAAAAACCGGTCTGCGCCAGTGGGTGGGAACAATAGGCCTGGGGTGACCCATGGACACGTCACAGAGGAGCGTCACACCAGTATCACTGAAAGGAACATCCGCCAAGCGCAAGCCGGTAACCGCAGACCTGTAGGCTTGGACCTCTTGGTCCGACACCTGGTCCGCCGCCATTCGGGAGTAGTCGATGCCGAGGTGTACAGCGTCAACTGCTGCGCGGGAGAGACAGTCAGCCACAGGGTTGTCTTTTCCTGCAACATGCTGAACGTCCGTGGTGAACTCCGAGACGAAGGGCAGCTGACGTTGCTGACGGGAAGACCACGGTTCGGAGGACTTTGCCATGGCAAATGCCAAGGGTTTGTGATCCACAAATGCAACAAATGGACAGCCCTCCAAGAGAAAGCGAAAGTGGCGCACGGCCAAGTACAGGGCGAGCAGCTCACGGTCAAATGTGCTGTATTTACGCTCAGCGGGGCGGAGCAGGCGACTATGCGTCAGTGGTGATAGCAATGGGTGCATCAGGTGAGGGGTGCGCCAACATAGTTGCATCTGCCAGCGCACGTTTGGCCGCATTGAAAGCCAGGAGCCGCTCGTTAGTCCAGTCTACTGCGTGTTTAGCCGCTTTGCCTTTGAGGGCTTCATACAGAGGGTGCATGAGACTGGCCGCGCGTGGGATGAAACGTTGATAGAAGTTCACCATGCCTAGAAACCCCTGCAGAGCTCTAACTGTCAAAGGGCGGGCGAAACGCTGAATAGCTTCCACTTTAGTAGGAAGTGGAACCGCGCCGGCAATGGTGACGTGGTGACCGAGGAAATCGATGACCTGAAGCCCGAACTGGCACTTCGACGGGTTGATGATCAAGCCATGCTGATTGAGGCGCTCAAATAGGAGCCTGAGGTGGTGCTGGTGTTCCGACCTGGAGGTGCTGGCAACTAGAATGTCATCCAGATTAACAAAGAGGAACGGCAGGTCACGCAGGACACTGTCCATGAGGCACTGGAACGTCTTTTGGCATTTGGCATTCTTGAGGCCAAATGGCATGCGGAGGAACTCAAACAGGCCAAATGGAGTGATCACCGCCGTCTTCGGTATGTCCGCGGGATGCACGGGGACTTGATGGTAGCCACGAACTAAGTCTGAAAGATGACTTTCCCAGCCAGACAGGCAGAAAAATCCTGCACATGAGGAATGGGATAGCGATCCGGAGTGGTGGCGTCATTGAGTCGGCGGTAATCACCACATGGGCACCAGCCTCCACCCGGCTTCTGGACAATGTGCAGTGGAGAAGCCCAGGGGCTGTCTTCGCACGATGCCTAGGCGTTCCAATGTGTCAAACTCAGCCTTTGCGACCGTGAGCTTGGCGGGATCCAGGCGCCTAACGCGAGCGTGGACCGGCAGACCCGAAGTGGCGATGTGATGTTCGACTCCATGCTTGCTGCCATCTGAGGAGAACGTGGGGTCTGTCAGGCCCAGAAACTCCGCGAGGAGGCACGAGAAGTTGTCTGAGACAAAAAAATGCACCGACAGCTTGGAGGAGCCGAAACGGCTGAGCGAACATGGTAAGGAGCTGAACGTCTCCGGGTTGACAAGGCATCTGTTTTTAACATCAACCAGCAGGCTGTTGGCACACAGGAAACCGGCACCTAGAAGGGGGGTGGAAACCTTTGCCAGCACAAAAGGCCATGTAAATCGCTGCCCGCCAAAGCACAGTGGGATTGACCTCAGCCCATACGTGGGGATGGAGGTACCATTGGTGGCCTCGAGGGCGGGGCCAGCGCAGCCTGACTTCATGTCCAACCCGGAGGCAGGCAGAACGCTCAATGCCTGTGTCGCAAAGGAAACGGCGCCCTGACACTGTGTCTGTGAGGAAGAGCAGGCTGCTGGAATGGCCGACGCCCGTAGCCGCTAGAAGGCATCGGCCCTTGCGTTGGCCCTTGCGTTTCCCGGCTTCCCAAAACTGCAGGGAGGATGACATTTTTTAGCCTTGGCCCCAAAACGTGCATGATAGAAGCAGAAGCCTGGAGGGGGTTGGGGCATGGGTGCACAGGGCGTCAGAGGGGGATGAGGACACGTATGCCCGCGTGGCCGCAAAACACTGCCTGGCGGAGAGGATCTTGTCGGCCTCTCTAGCCAAAGCACGAAAGTTTGTAAGAGTTGAGCCTGCTAAACCCGCACGAACGTCGCCAGGCAGCTGCTGCAAGAAAAGTTCTCTGAATAGAAAACATGGCGGGTGGTCGCCCAGCAGAGACAACATATAGTTCATGAGTTCGGATGGTTTTGAGTCGCCTAAACCGGGTAGCGAGAGAAGCCTGCGTGCGCGCTCTGACTTGGACAACTCAAACGTCTGAAGGAGAAGTGACTTTAACGCTTCATACTTATCGCCTTCGGGGGGAGACTGGAGGAAACTCAGTACTCTGGAGGCAGTGCTGCTGGTCAGGGAAGCGATGACGTAATAGAACTTCGTCTCATCCTCCGTGATTCTCCGGATGGCGAATTGAGCCTCGGCTTGCGCGAACCAAATGGTGCCGTGCTGCTCCCAAAACTCCGGCAGCTTAAGAGCCACTGCATGTGCTGTCATATCGGAAGAGCTTCGGAGACGTCCGAAGAGGCGTCGGGGTCACCACTGAAGCGGGTCGTGAAGTAAGGAGGCTCAAGTTAGTGGAGAATCCCGCGGAGGGAAAACTTTAACTTTACGAGACAAAAACGAAACTCACAACTCGCTTCCAAAACAACAACTGAACTAAGACCAACTAGTGCCTCCCCCCTCGAGTCTCTTAAAGGGCTAGACCCCGTTGAGTGACTTAAGGCCTGTCCTTTGCGGATTCGCTCCAGTCGCGAGTAGTAGCCCCTACACTATTTTGCCTTATGTCATGCCAATGATCCTCAAAACAATACATATAATTGTTGTCTAATTAATCGGTATGTATATATACACATTACAGCATATGAAGAGGAGCAGAGCTTCATAAAGTTGAAGATGCTTGTTTTGTAGTCTAAAAAGCCTCTGTTTCAGCTATTCTATACAAAGGACAAAGAGCTTTTATTTTTAAGAAATATCAGATGAAAGGGTTAACTCTGCTCTAACTCTGCTCTAAGCAGACTTTGCAGCAAGCATAGCTACTGTCCTTGGCAGTTTTGCACAAACAACTTGCTCCTCTTATCGGGACAACATTCTGTCCAGAACCATTTGTTCTCTTTCGTAGGTAAGATTATCGTACACAGAGCAGAAGCCCCCCTCCTTTGGGCAGTTCCGGTGGTCCGTGAGTGTCAGCCTAGCATTTCATGACTGTTAGACAACTTATTTGGGTCCACCCTGTTTGCTTGTACGCAACAGGGCAGGACGTGTTTGTATAAAAGAAGGAGTGCCCTTCTTTCTTTGTGCAGAAGACTTAATAAACTCTTTGATTGATTAAGAGAGTCGTTCTGTCTTCCTGCACCGAGCACTCCCGCTGCAACTGAGGCTTTCCACAGGACAGGTGATCCACTCTCTGGTTCCTCTTCATGAACGGACCAAAAACGGCCGGTCCTTTCATCAGATATATTTCAGTGTACGTCATGATCTTTCTAATGTCTCAAATAATACACAGTAACATGCAAAGTTTAATGCAATCAAAATTTTGTATCACTTTTCCAATAACATATTTCTCTGACACCAGTGCAGCTGATTTGTTTTAGGGTGAAAAGGCATAATTAAACACTGAATCAATTTTGCCTAAGCCAGGGATGCTCACTCCTGGTCCTGGAGATCTAACACAAACCTTATTTACATTTATGGAATTTGGCTGATGCTCTTATGCAGAGCGACTTAAAATTTGATTGTTTTACACAGGTAGGCGAAGGTGGTGTTAGTAGTCTTGCCCAAGGACTCTTATTGGTATAGTGTAGGGTTGTAACCTCCAAACCTAACATACCTCTATGCCAGCTAACCTACCTCCAACCCTAAACTAACAATTGTTTCAGGTAATAAAAGTCTTCAGGAGCATCTATTTGATGTGAAATGACCAGGGAGGTAGATTTCCATGACCAGGATTTGACACTCCATGTCAAAGCAAAACTCATACTGACCTCAGTATCTCCAATCTACACTTTGGATCCTCCAGTCCAGCAGAGAGCAGTTTTATTCCTGCGTTCTGCAAGTCATTGTTACTCAGGTCCAGCACACTTAGATTTGACTCTGTGCTATTGTTAAGAAATGAGGAGAGGACCTCGCAGCTCTTCTCAGTGAGGTTACACCAGCCCAGCCTAGATAGGAAACATTGCAAAACTCAGTTATAGAAAGCACATATGGAAGTTTCAGAAATCTATAAAGATATAATTGAAACTTAATTCAAGACACATGATGATGACATGGATTTCTTCTAGGAAATAGTATTCTGGGTTGAGACAATAAATGATTTAAAATGATAATATGGCTGGGTATATATATTCTGAGTGGTGGAAATGTATTGACTCTTAGATGTCTATCACCTAGTATATTGTGATGTTAATTGTCATGATTGGCTCCTCCCACTCCTCCATGTGCTTTGTGTTTTGGTCTTGCATGTGCGTCTGTTTACATGTCCATGTGCTTTTTTGTTTGGTTTCCTCCCCGTCTGGCCCCCTTGTTTTCTTGGCTCTGCCCCTTTCCACCTGTGTCTTGTGAAAAATCGTTAATCCTCTTGTATTTAAGCCCTGTGTTTTCCCCTATGTGTTTGCTGGCCTTTGTTAGATGTATGTATTGCATGTGTTATTTGATAAGTACGATTTGAATTGTTTTGTTTAGTGTTTCTTCCAGGCTCCATTGTTTGTTTTGATCCTGTTTCATTTTGGCGCTATGTCTGTCCCACCTGTTCTACGTATTGGCTCTATGACCCTGGACTGTCTTGACCATGATTTTGGATTTGCCCATAATAAATCTCGCTTGTCTCTGCACATGCATCCGTCTCAACATTGCTCCACGTTACATTAACAGTGGAAGCTGAACAAAACTCAATTTAACCAAAGCTAAAGTTGCACAATTAAATGTAATTAAAAAGGCAGAGTTACAAACATTTATTTGAATATCTTAAATCTCAGTCAACTTGTATTCCTTAGTTTATTCAACACTTACTCTACTATCAAGAAAATGTATGCCCAAACGGGAATACAAGTTACATCCACTTACCCTTAATTGGACAATTTGGCATGAAGAGGAGGATGTATTTAGCATTAATAATGTGTGGAACAGTGAGAGAAATAAATTTATGAATACTTGCCTCAGGATTTGTAGTTTAGAGTATGAATTTCCTGGTCTGAGAAGGAGTTGACTCACTCCTGAATCTTGCAGATCATTGTTACTCAGGTCCAGCTCTTTCAGAGAGGATGAAATTGAGCTGAGGGCAGAGACCAGTTCTGCACAGCTGTTTTGGGGGAAATAACATCTGACTAACCTGAAAATGCAAATACAGTCAATGAGAATTTCAAATTATATAACTTGACTGAGTTTAATTTGAAATTTAATTTATAAAATACAACAATGACCTCAGTATCTCTAGGTTACAGTATGAGCTCTTGAGTCCATCAGAAAGCAGCTTAGCTGCTGTTTCAAGTCTGTAGTTATCACTCAGGTCCAGCTCTCTCAGGGGACAGTTTTCTGATTGCAGAGCTGCAGATACACATTCACAGCAACTCTCAGTAAGTTCACAGCCAGCAAACCTGTAACAACAGTGTGCAAAAAGTCACAATTAGGATTTGTCATCTTCAAATGCTGTGTTTACATGTTAGCAATGGGAAGTTTATGGCAAAATGGGTACACTTGTTTTCAATGGAGCATTCATACAGTTTTCCTGCTGCCAGTGGCAGTGTATTACAGAGGTCATCATAAGTTAAAATTTCCCAGCTTTTACTTTTGAGGATGGAATAAACCAGACTTCTTGATTGGGAACCATGGACCCTGCATACCTCTTTGTCGAAGCACAGTATTACTCAATAAAATATAAAATACTACAGAACATTTATTACATTTGATATAAGCAATCAACACTGCTAAAGCTTTCAATGGACAAGCACCCATTTTTGCTGGTGAGCACAATGTTGTCACCATGCCAATGTTTGCCACCATTGGCTGTTTACTACTAAAAAGCAAGGAATTTTTTTACAACACCAACATGTACACACATATGAACATTGAACTGAAGTTGTAGTACATGCTAAAACTCACAAGGCTTTTCTGCAACACCTCACAGCTGGGATCAGTCTCCTGCAAGCTGCATTTGATGTGTTGTAGCTCTTTGGATTGAGTTCATCCAGAGCTTCTTCAGACATCAAGAGCATGTAGGCCAGAGCTGAGCAGTTGGATGAAGAGAGATATTTATTTGGAAGTGCTTCAGCACTCAGACGTTTCTTTATCTGGTTGTAATGAGAGCTGTCTTTTAGTTCAACCAAGCAGAAGAAGTGATTGATGGATTTCTCAGGTGACAGATCTGGGCCCTTGTTCTGCATTTGCCGGATGTGCTGTATTACTTTACCAATACTCTTTTTGGTGTTCTCTGTGTGTGGCAACAGACCTACCAGGAGTTTCTGATTAGACTCAAGTGAGATGCCCAGCAGAAAACGCAGAAAAAGATCTAAATGCCCTTTCTCACTCTCTATGGCTTTGTCAATTGCCTTCTTCAGTAAGAGATCCAACTGAATATTAGCAGGAAGTTCATCATCAAAGAAAAACTGCAAATCATCCATGCTCTTGTTCAGGTAAGAGTAGAACACATGGAGAGCAGCAAGGAATTCTTGAAGACTCAAATGTATGAAGCAGTAAACCTTTTTCTCGTGAAGAACAGACTCCTGTTTGAAGATCTCAGCACACATTCCAGTATATTCAGAGTCTTCCGTGACATCAATACCACACTCCCTCAGGTCACTTTCGTAAAACATAATGTTTTCCTTTTTCAGCTGTTCAAATGCCAGCTTGGCTAACTTCAGGATCAGTTCTTTGTTTGATTCCATAAGTTTCGTCAGGTCACGCTCAACTTTCTTGTCATACTTCTGGTTCTTCATGTTCATCTGTATAAGTAGGAAGTGGGTGTACATTTCAGTTAGTGTGCTGGGAATGTCCTCTCCTTGATTTTGGGCCAGCATGTCCTGAAGTACAGTAGCCGTAATCCAGCAGAAGACAGGAATGTGGCACATGATGTAGAGACTGCGAGAGACCTTAATTTGGGAGATGACTTTTGAGGCTTGAGATTCATCTGCAATTCTCTTCTGGAAGTATTCTACCTTCTGATTATCAGTGAACCCTCGTACTTCTGTGAACATGCTCACATACTCTGAAGGGATTTGGTGGGCTGCTGCAGGTCGGGAGGTTATCCAGATCATTGAGGATTGAAGCAAATTTCCCTTAATGAGGTTCGTTATCAACAAATCCACAGATGCTTTCTTATGAATACTTGTCACCATCCTGCTGCTGAAATCCAACAGAAGTCGACTTTCATCAAGCCCATCAAAAATGAATGCAAGCTTGCGATTTTCATACATTTTGGCTTCCTTCACTTCTTCCAATTCGGGGTGGAATTCCAGCAACAATTCATGAAGACTGAACTCTGAATCTTTAATTAAGTTAATCTCTCGGAATGGAAGCAGGAACATGCAGTCTATGTGCTGGTTGGCCTCCCCCTCTGCCCAGTCAAGAATGAACTTATGAACGGATACAGTTTTTCCAATGCCAGCAATGCCTTTGGTCAACACTGTTTTACTGTGGTCATCATTTTTCCGTGCTAAACTGAAAATCTCATTGCAGCTGATTGCCGTCTCCTGAGATTTGTGAACCCTGAATGCTTTGTCTTTCATAATTTTTAGAATCTCATGTTCATTATTGACTTTGTTAAGTTCTCCTTCTGTGATGAAGAGCTGTGTGTACACCTTCCTTAGCTGTATTTTATTTTTTGCATCTTTCTTTCCCTCAAAAATACACTCAGTTTTCCTCTTCATACTGGCTTTGTGAGTCTCCAGGAATTTCTTCAGGATCGATTCACCTGTTTGGTACAAAGAGAAGCAATGTAATGGGTAAACAAATAATCAACCAAACAAAATTTGCTTAATTTATTAAACATCAAAAAGAAATACAAATTCAGGTCTGTAGGCAACAAAATAGAAGCCTGCAGTAACTGTGAAGGTAGTCCTCACCCCAAACAACAGTGAATCTAGTGCCCAGTCACTTTACAAGATGAGCTACAGCTATTTAGGATAGATTTATTTGCAGAACTGGATCACAGTTATTCTTTCCTTGCACTCTGATATCTGCTCCAACATTTTCTACTGACATCAGCTTGATGCAGGTACCTCGTATTGGATCAACGCAATCTCAGCTGATAAAATGTCCATTGCTTTACCAAATGCATATGGGTAAGATTTCTCATGGAGTCAAAGACAATGTATTTTAGACAAAACTTTGGGTTCAGTTTTAGAATCAGTATGGCAAACATGAGTGTGGTACCTGAGTGTGTCTTTGCTGTATCTGCTCCTCCAGGTTCTGTGAAATGAATGACAATGACAAGAATCAAGGTTGACAGAAAGATGACAAAAAGCAGGCAAAATCTGCACAAACCAAGTGCTGAGGATTATTGTATGACCCATTTCTATTCTGAACAGCCACTGCTTTAACAAATCTCCACTGAACAAAGTATGAATGAAATTGATACCTTCTATCTAGTGTCAACCAATAGTTTCATTGATGGATCAGGCCTATCACAATCATTACATTTTAACTGACCATTTATTGTGATTAAAAATGCAATTGCCTTTTTTGGTAATTGTGTGCAACCATTTAGCCTAATGTGGGCAAACTGGCCAATTAGATACAGGGTCTTGCTTCCAAGTTGTCAATAGTGTAGCTCAACTCAAACAGCTCTTCTTCTTCTTCTTCTTCTTCTTCTTTCGGCTGCTCCCTTTAGGGGTCGCCACAGCGGATCATCTGCCTCCATCTTGCCCTATCCACTGCCTCCTCTACTTTTACACCAACCATCTCCATGTCCACCTTCACTACACCCATAAACCTTCTCTGAGGTCTACCTCTTCTACTTCTACCCGGCAGCTCCATCTCCAACATTCTTTGCCCAATATATCCACTATTCCTCCTCAACACATGTCCAAACCATCTCAACCTGGCCTCTCTGGCTTTATCTCCAAACTGCTCCACCTTCACTGTCCCTCTGATCTGCTCATTTCTAATCTTGTCCAGCCTTGTCACTCCCAACGAAAATCTCAGCCTCTTCATCTCTGCCACCTCCAGCTCAGCCTCCTGTCTTTTAGACAAAGCCATAGTCTCCAAACCATACATCATAGCAGGACACACTACTGTCTTGTAAACCTTCCCTTTCACACTTGCTGCTATCCTTCTGTCACACATCAGCCCTGACACCCATCTCCACCCACTTCATCCTGCCTGCACCCTCTTCTTCAACTCTTTTCTACACTGTCCATTGCTCTGGATGGTTGACCCAAGACATTTGAAGTCATCCACTTTTACGACCGCTACTCCTTACAGCTCAAGCCTAATTAAACAATCTCACATACACTAAAAAATCTGAGCACATTACTCCTGTTCTTCAGAGACTTCATTGGCTGCCCATTACTTTACGTATTCACTATAAAATTCTACTTCTCACATTCAAGGCACTTCATGGCCTGGCTCCTGCATACTTACTCGACCTTCTAATACCCTACAAGCCCACTCGTAACCTCAGGTCTTCGGAAGCAGGCCTTCTAGTGGTCCCTAGGTTCAGGCTCAGCTCTATGGGTGGTCGTTCCTTCAGTGTTGCGGCCCCCTTGCTCTGGAACTCTCTGCCTCTCTCTCTTCGCTCTACCTCTTCTCTTTCTCACTTCAAATCTTTATTGAAATCTCATCTTTTTCTCCTTCATTTTTCACCTGCATCTTCCTCGGGCCTTGTGTAATGTGATAGGCATTTTGTAAAGCGACCATGGGTTTTGTGTAAAGGCGCTATATAAGCTCAACTTATTATTATTATTATTATTATTATTATTATTATTATTACTCACTGCTGTCCTCTAAAAGGTATTACAGCATCAGGCAGAAGTTATAATATTTGCTGTTTCGTAAGACCCATAACATGTCTCAATAAATGCATTTTTTGTTTTTATCTTAAATAAAGTATATACGCCTATCTCTATTTTTTACAGTGTAAAACATGATTGTGAAATTTATCAACAGTGGAAAATAACTGAACATATATAACTGTGAATAATTGCAAGCAAGTGATTATATAATAATGTGACAGGCCTAATATGGATTGTGTCCTATGTCTGTCCCTTTATGGATACAGCAACAATAACATACCTTTTCCAGAATTGGTGTTGAAGTTGATAACACATTGGCCATGGATGACGTTGCTATTGAGAATAGGAGTACATACAGTGCTGCTGTTATTAGCACTCGCAACAACAGTGCAGCCATCAGGATGAACTACAGTGGGAGTTGGAGTTCTCTGTACTGAAGTAGGACACACTTCTGGATGATCTGGATGCTGATGGTTCACTGTTATAGGTGTCAGTGTCTTGTTAGCATCTGGAGAACAAAAATAAATCTTGTACTTTTTTGGAAATTATACTCCATCCATGTCACCACCTGTATTGATTACTTAGGACAAAATAAAGCCTTGTGTCACCTTTAAAGTGCTGATGGTTTGTGGGCTGCGTTCTTCTTCTCCAGAACCAAATGGACAGAGCAATCACCAGACAAGCTAGCAGGAGCTCTGGGCAAACAGCTGTCACTGAGAAAAGAGAGAGGGAAAACACTCAGTTTCCAACTCCAGACTTTAGGGCCCCATGAACTGCATAGTTACAGTGCATAACAAAGGTGAGTACACCCCTCACATTTCTGCAGACATTTAAGTAACTTTTCATGGGACAACACTGACAAAATGACATTTTGACACAATGAAAAGTCATCTGTGTGCAGCTTATATAACAGTGTAAATTTATTATTCCCTCAAAATAACTAAATATACAGCCATTAATGTCTAAACCACCAGCAACAAAAGTGAGTACACCCCTAAGAGACTACACCCCTAAATGTCCAAATTGAGCACTGCTCCCTATGGACACCTGAGACCTAGTAACACTAACGAGTCACATGACATTTTGGAGGGAAAATGACAAGCAGTGCTCAATTTGGACATTTAGGGGTGTATGTCAGTGTTGTCCCATGAAAAGATATATTTAAATATCGGCAGAAATGTGAGGGGTGTAATCACATTTGTGATACACTGTATAGTTGTATGAAAATGTCTGGTCAAATTCTACGTGTTGCTGATTTTCTAAGTGAAAATAAATTCAAACATCAGGCAAATTTAGATATTTACTATTTACTACCTGAATTTAACATATTGGGAAAAAAATAAAACACGAAAATAAAATACATAAACATAAATACACTCACTGTCCACCTTATTAGGTACACCTGTTCAATTGCTTCTTAAAACAAATAGCTAATCAGCCAATCACACGGCCACAACTCAGTGCATTTAGGCATGTAGAGGTGGTCAAGACAACTTGCTGAAGTGCAGGCCGAGCATCAGAACGGGGAAGAAAGGGGATTTAAGGGACTTTGAATGTGGCATGGTTGTTGGTGCCAGACGGGCTGGTCTGAGTATTTCAGAAACTGCTGATCTGCTGGGTTTTTCTCGCTCAACCATCTCTAGGGTTTACAGAGAACGGTCCAAAAAAGAGGAAACATCCAGTGAGCGGTCAGTTGTGTGGACGAAAATGCCTTGTTGATGTGAGAGGTCAGAGGAGAATGGGCAGACTGGTTCCAGATGATAGATACCTAATAAAGTGGCTGGTGAGTATATTAATTAATATACGCTAATAAATAGAAATCATGCACTAGAATTTGCAGAAAAGTGCCATATTTAAGTTTGTTCTCTGTAGACGACGTGTTAACATATTTTCACTTAGAAAATCAGCAACACATGCAATTTGAGCAGAAGCGTTCAAACCTTTGCAGGCAACTTAATGGGTTGAGACTGGCGGCCTGTCCAGGGTGTATCCTGCCTTCCGCCTGATGACTGCTGGGATAGTCTCCAGCAACCCACTGTGACCCTGACGGAGAAGCGGTTTGGGAAATGGAGGGATGGATGGATGTTTTTTTTTTTTATATCTATTGTTTTAATCATGTTTTAAATTTCTATTCTCCTTTATTTCTTTGAAACATCTCTGCATTTTCTCTTTTACCGAGCACTTTGAATGACCGCAGTGTATGAAAGGCGCTATATAAGTAAACTTGCTCTGCTGATACTGACATGAATTTGAACGTGCATCCTTAGACACCGTATTTCTTTCTATCCAGGACATCATCAGTCCTGAAACTGACTCCAGGAGAGCATATTTAGGCCTATTTAATTGGATTTAGTGCAGTGCACTATGTAAAATGCTGAAAAATCCTTTTACCTACATCTTATTTTTTAAATGTAGTGCTGCTGGATCCACGACCCTGAGGGAAAAGCGGCTTACAAAGTGTGTGTGTGTGTGTGTGTGTGTGTGTGTGTGTCTGTTCGCGCTACTGGGGACCCCTCAGAACATAAGATAACATGAGCTATATTGTGCAACCAGAAGGGTGTGGCCATGTCAGTTAAAGGAAAGTCCCATAACAGCCGGAAAAAGAAACACTGAGAGGAAACCAGACTCAAGAGGGCTGCCCATCGCCTTCTAGTCACTGCTAGGTTGATTTTGGTCCACCACCCAAAAATATCCAGCCTTTCATGACCACTAATGAAAGGCTAGTGGGCATCTAACACAAGCTGTGCATCAACACATGGGCTATGGTCTCTAACTGTGCATGTAGAGTCTAAAGTCTGCTGCTGCTTTGGTATCATGATCTACTTTGATAACGTTATCTGGAGCCTTATTCAGATCATGCAGGGTTGGCGTAATAGCTTCTTCTGCACTGCCCCTGGTCTCTGTTGAGGCCACATTAACATTCTCTGACAAGTTTGCACAAAGGAGCAGCACAGCAGTTGATTTTAAAATGTACTTAACAGTGACTCGCAGTCTACCGATTTACTGAGTTTGAACAGCAGCGCACGCAGGCGGCTCCTTGTTTTCTTGGCATACTGTTTACATACCAAGATAACAGCATGACGCTGCAGAAGAAGCAAAAGCACAGATCATTCAGGGCACAAGGTGGAAACATTCAAAAGAAACCCCAGCTGCAGGCGGATCCACTTCATCTTCCCTCTACTACTGTTCGGAGTACTCACCGTCTGAAATCATCCTCCTGAGTGACTACATTCCAGAGTCCCAGTGAGAGTTTACAGCGTTCTGCTGCAGAACAACTTCTGAAACGTCCTCGCACTCTTCCTGAGCCTCTTAAAGACTGCTTTCGCTTCACAGGCTCAGACGTCAGAGGGCGTTTTCACACTCAGACCGTTCACTGTGGTTAAGCCGGCTGCCCTTCACCAAAACACAGTCAAAATATCTGCAGGGAGGGGGAAAAAGAAGAAATGGGACGGGGCCTTAGAAATGAAATCTTAGAAATATTCCAGTCTCTGGACTTTAAATCTGATCAATCGATCCTCTAACAGGACAGAAGCGAGTGCTGTAGGTCTGGATACTCTGACATGCAGGTCTGATCTGATGTCTTGTTTATATAAACAAGTGCGCATGCGCGAACGTGCACGCTGCCTGTTACGGCAGCTCCTGTTCATGTTCTTTCGTTTTTGCTCGTAACTTTTCTTTACCTTTTTAATAGTTTATTTATTTTGACGAGGCAATTTAGTTAAGCTGTGCTCTCTCGAAACATGCGAGTAGAGAGAGTTTTGGTCTGTTTTTTCGCCGTGAAAGCGCTGCTTTCACCCACTCCCCATGTCGATGCAGCATGGCCGCTTTGTTTTTTACTGCAATTTCTTCCTGGGATCAATAAAGGACTCTGAATCTGAATGAATATAAAATACACTGTGTGTGAGAGTATGACTGCAGACGTACCTGGTCAATGTAAAGTACAGAGCAGATCATAGAAGACAGAACCGTTTAGATACATCTGAAACCTTCAATACACACAACTGAACACAATGACTGATACTAATGAATGTATTTTAAAAGTATATTTAACAAATAAATGTTTGGGCCATTTTCATGCCCCAGGTAGCAGCATATATCGGTCCATTGGCTCGATAAGGTCGGCACCCCGCTGACTGTTTGCCTACTGGTCCACTATCGGACCACCCAGATTACTGCCCTGTACACAAGAAATATCTAGTTTTCAACCTATGTGGAATTTTGTCTAATACTCTGATTAATTATCAGTGGGCTGCCAGGAAAACGCTGACCAAACGCCAGTGAACCATCAGCTTTACCATCAGCGGGCCGGCTGTGGTCCACCATCCTCTTGCTATCAGGGATACACTGCAAAATAATATCTAACAAATATCTTGGGAATACATTTTTTCCCATATGGGACAAAATAACAGCCTGTCTTGATATGAAGGCCTGCTTATTCTAGACACATTCATATCTGTCTATTGCAAGACTATAAATAAATATAATACAGTATAAAGTATTCATTTGTTCCACTAATCTGTGAGTTTGTTTTCGGTTTTGACGATGCATTTCGACGGGTTCGCCAGCAGATGTCGCCATCCATTCATTCAATTAGGTTTCAGAAAGAATTTCTCAGGGGATCAATAGACTGATCAACTGGACAGTCATGAAGCCACAAAAGGCGAACTGACCTCTGCGGCCTCTCCACGGTGGACATTTGGTTCTGCCTGTGTAGATAAAGTTTAGCTGAAACCATCAAGTGTTCCTGATGCTTCTTGATGGTTTTGTAGTGCGTTTTGGAGTTTTTAATGAGTTGATATCACCGTGTAGACGATCCTAACGGTTTAACAGGTGACCAAAGGCTGATTCTAAACGCACCTGATGGTTTATTAATGAGATCTAAAGGTGCTGTTCAGGAAGCTAGTGGTCTGTAGTGGAACCCACGGCCAATTAGAGAGCAAAACTCTCTGGTTTTAATCCTAACGGCTTCTAATGGGCCTTTTTCAGCAGGGCAGCGTCTTTCTAACGCAGCAGGAAGCTTTTTAGGTCGAATAAATGTCTAATTTACAATGTCCGCCCGTTTTTTCGCGGACAGTTCAGAGGAAAGACCTCTCCATGGAAACGGCGCGTTTTCAGGAGCCAATCAGAAGGCCAGCTGACTCGCGGGCACCTCGCGCGGTAACTGGAAAACTGGCCGCGGCTGCTAATTAGCATTTAGCTCGCTGGCGGCGAAGGAGGAGGGCGGCTGGTTTGTGGACAGAGACCAGAGAAATGGCCCCGCTGCGCATTTAAACAGAGAAAATGAGCTTTTAGACCGGCCGCAGGAGGCAGAGCAGCCGGGAATGAGCCCAGTCAGGCCGGCTAGCTCGCAGCCGTCGGTGGGTGGGAGACCCGCTGTGACCGCCGTGTGGTGGAAGGTTAGCTAAGCTAGCTAGCCGTGTAGCTAACCTCTTAACCTGCAGGGTTCCTTTGTCTGAGTTTTCAGACTCCTCTTAAGGCAGATTACTCAGTAGCTGCGTGAAATAAATACAAACTTCTGTTTTATTCGCTTATTTATTTATTTGGAAGTTAAACGTTTAAATTAAACTGGATTATCACCATGAAACAGTGAGTTTAGTACTGAGCTGTTAATCTGAGTTTACACCGTCAGCGCGGTGACCCCAGCAGAGCCCCCTCACAACACCACCTCACTTTACTGGGCTTTCCCCCTCATTCACTGCACACACTGTTCATATTAATTATAATCAGTAGAAGTGCAGCCTTCTGCACGATGACCACTGGGATAGGCTCCAGCACCCCCTCACGACCCTGAGGGAGAAGCGAATTAGCAAATGTTTGTGTCTTCTTTCCAGTCAAATAGATGGTGATGTCATTTTAAACCCTTTTAATAAAAGTTTAACCCGCTTCAAGAGTGGGTTAAATGCGGAGTTGAAATTTCCCTGTTGTGGGACTAATAAGGGTCACTTAGCCAGTTCCCATTAGAAATCAAAACCCAGCAAGTTGTGTATCTGATGGTTATAATAGTCCTTTTTAACAGGGCACTGAAAGACAAGGATTCAGTTTTGTTTATCTATACTCTTAAAAAAAAAGATGCATGGCTTTGCCTGATTAAAGGGTCCTTTGCATCATGAAAGAGTTCTTCAGAGTGATGGAGAATGTGCCGTAGATAGCTCTGTATAGAAGAACCTATATACCACCAAAACTGTTCTTGTGGTGTTGTTAATAGACCCTTTTGGGAGCTATATAGAACCCTTTTTGAAAAGGTTATATACAGAACTGCCTACAGAAAACATTCATGCATGTTTTTCATCAGTCTAAAGAACACTTTCATGATGCAAAGGACCCCTTAATTGTGCAATGGTTCTATATTGAACATTCTTGTTTTTTCTGAAGAACCCTTGAAGCACCATCTTTTTGAAGAGTGCAATAAGTTAACATGCTTAACGTAAGTTGTTAATTACTTCAGTGTTAAACCAGCTTCAGAGATGTCCTGCACCAAGTCGGTGGCCACTGACCTCTCCATGGTGGACATCTCCAACCTGGAGGGTCTCCAGACTGAACTGACTCAGCTGAGGATGCTGGTGGTGACGTTGGAAGATAGATTAAAGTGGAAGGAGCAGGGCGAGTCTCAGAAAGAGGTCAGTGTTAGTTCTGTCTGGACAGATCTTTTTGAAGGGCAGGTCAGTCTTTATGCCAAAAGGTTCCCTTTTAAAGGAGCAGCTTTGGGTTTTCCCTCTAAAATGTACCTGTTCTGAATATTTTTTGTTCTGAATAGTTTTAAAGAGGGTGTTGCTGTTTTTTTTAAATTCGTGCTTCTAGGGAAGCGGCCAGTCAGCATCGCCTTCTACTGTTTGTGTTCAGAATGTAGGTTAAATGGAGGTGCAGGTGGTGCAGCAGGCTGCCGAGTCAAATTCAGTTCTACTTTACACTTCAACAGTTTCTATACTAAATTAATAAAATGATCGTGTGCAGTAGGTCTGCTTGACGTGTAAGAACACACACAGCGATGCATGGTTTCTCTAGTTCAGTTGTATTTTACTCTGCACAGTTAGATATGGCTTTGTAAAATATTATATATAGTGATTATAAAATACTGCAAAATATTATATTCTATTTGTAGCTACTGTATTTGCACAGTTGCTAAACATCCATTTTACAAAAATCCATCTAAAAGTGCCACAAATTTCCCAAGTCAAAATAAATGTCATTCAAAATGTTTCTCCACGTTCCTTCCTCATGGATTCCCTCCAGTCTATTATACCAAAACAAGCACCGTTCTCTGCTGTTTGGAATCCTTCGGGAGGCATTTTAAAATATATTTTTATTTCACTAAAATAAATACATTTAAATATAATAAAAATATCGAAATAACTTTTGAGTACTTACTGCAGATGTAACAGGCAGAACCATTGTTTTCAGAGGGATGATGATTTTATTACATTATCATGGAAAAACATGTGCTGCCTCGAATATTGAGCTTAATTGCTTTAAGAATGATTAAACTGAGCTAGAGCTGAAAGATCGTTTTTATATTGTAATCGATCGTAATCATTTTTATGTTGAAATTGCAATTTTAAGCAGTAGAGTTTACAGAAGTGCACTGCTGATCACCACAGCAACACAGACAACAATCTTGCCTAGCTAGTAGCCTACAAATTTAAGATGAACATCGACCTGAATGGAGCTGCATGGATTTATTTGCATTTATAATCATTCCAGCTGGTTTCCTGAAGCTTTTAATCTGTAAAGAGAAGCTGTCGGACACCAAAACGTGAAGATGAAGTCCGCTTCTTGTTTGAATTGTCCCATTCCACCTCAAACGATGCAGCAGTTACATTCTGGCACCATGTAAGGTAGAACAGGAAAATTCGTACAAGAAGCTGGAGAATGAGAAGCTGACTTCAACCTTGTAAAAAGTCGATCGTTAGACCTTTTTACAAGAAACTGTTCTACTTTTGAAGAAAAGTTTCCTCCCAGAGATGTGAAAAAGTGGCTACAGTTGAGCTAAAGCTTAAAGCAGAGCAAAGTGAGTTTGCATTTTGTTTGTATTATATTTTTGGCCTATACTAGTACATTAGCGCATATTGAGACATATTTATAGCCAAGACAGTAAAATGAATATAAAATGTTGCAGCTCCCGAAGTGGTTTGATTTTTATTAAAAGGAACAAATGTCTGTTCTTGTCATTTGGATTGCTGACCCTTGAGTTAGATCAGATCAGAAGCAGTTGCTGTATATGTGCCATCACAACTAACTGGTAGTCTTTTGCAGTTTCAAGCTTCAAGTTTCAAGCTTCATGCCAGGAAAAGGATATTCTGGTCTTCTTGGCCAAAAAACAGGCTTGGAAATTAATTCATAGAAAATAGTTGCATTTGAATTGCAGTCACAAAATTGGTGAGATAAATTGCAGCAAGATATTCTCCCCAAATCATTAATAAAAATATCGTTTATCATTGTCGCTACAGGGAATACATTTAGTTTGAGCTTCAGAAGAGTATCAGAAGACAGCACTTGAGAACTCTAACATTAAACGTGCATCCTTTAGTGAACAAACCTGCTGTAGGAATGTATTACCAAGTGTATTTATGTTCAAGTAATAAACCAGTTCAGTCATTGTTTTAAGCAGTTAAACTCAGTATTTAAGACAGGATTAAGATTCTGTAAAAAACTTTCACAGCTCACTACAGAGCACAATTTTGAAATTTTACATTCTTGCATGAATTGGACAAATTTAGCTTGATTTTTTGGGGGGGGTTCTTGATGTAATCTATCAGGCTCTAGGAAAGTTGGCACAGACTGACCCATGAATCTTGCACGAGAAAAGACATAAATTTGGTTTGCTAGTAGACCTATTAATGAATTTATGGCAGTTTTTTTTAGATTTAGATGCAGTTTAGCTATAAATGAAATTACGTTACACATGTTTCTTTGAGTTTTACAGCTTTCACATGAGGATTTAGGCCTGAAGCATGAAGACATTGATGTAGAGCTACAAATACTGGACGCAGTCAGCTTGGTAGCCGTTTTTAAAGATGAACTAAATTCAGAACAAAGAACTTCTACTGGGCAGAATGGTAGAGAGCGTTCCTTGATGGAGGGTTTGGAGGGTGAACTGACTGTTCATGTTAATGGACAGACCTCCACAGAGATCCAAGAAGCTGTTTGTGAAAATGAAAAGCAGCTAACGCTTCAGGGGCTGGAGGAAGGATCTCTACAGCATGAGCATGAAGCAAACACTGTGCAGATGTCCAACACTGAGTTCAGCGGTGAAGACCAGCAGACACAGTTAAAGATGTGTTCAGTGAAGCTGCTGGACTACAAGAAACTGATCAACCCTGACAACCATGTCTATACCAGTAAGTGCAGTTTGAAAACTGCTACCAAGCGTGCTTAATGCTAATTTTGGACTATTTAGTGTATTTTTAGGCAGTCCAAAAAGTGGGGTGCAGTAAGCATTGCAGTGACTGGCTTAACATATGTAGTAAGGAGAAAAACTGGTCATAATCTGGAGAAAAAGCTTTTTATGATGTTTCTATTGACTACATTTCATCAGTAGTTTCATCAATTATATAAAAAGCATTCCTGAATCCAGCCAAATTAATGAAATTTAACTATTTTGGGTAAATTCATGCCTAATTAAGCCCTTGATTTAATGAACTACACTTGTCTAATTTTCTTTACAGATGTGCCAAGCCAATTGTTGCCCAGCAATGAGAATAGATGTATAAATGGAGAACAGATTCAGAAGAAAGGGATGAGCAGAAGAGGAAAGCCTCAGAAATCTTCCTCATCTTCACTTCACTTCAACAGACATGGTAAACACAACAGAAGGAGGTCTTGTCCCTGCTCAGAGTGTGGTAAGTTCTACCAATGGTCAGACCTTAAAGCCCATCAGGTGACACATATTAAAGAAAAGGCTCACAAGTGCTCTCAGTGCAGAAAGTCCTTCAGGACCGCAACAAGAATTCTCCAGAGGATTCATATTGGAGAGAAGTCTTACCAATGCATTCAGTGTCATAAGGCTTTCACATGCTCAGAGTACCTTAGAAAGCATCAGAGAATTCACACCGGAGAGACTTACAAGTGCGCCTTGTGTGGAAAGTGGTTCTCCAGCCCATCGTCATTGTTGCAGCATCAAAGAATTCACACTGGAGAAAAGCCTTACCAGTGTTCTCAGTGTGGGAAAGCCTTCTCTCAGTCGTCTAACCTTAAAACACATCAGCGAGTACATACTGGAGAAAAGCCTTACTAGTGTTCTCAGTGTTGGAAAGCCTTCTCTCAGTCTTCTAACCTTAAAACACATCAGCGAGTACATACTGGAGAAAAGCCTTACTAGTGTTCTCAGTGTCAGTGGAAATACTTTCTCTCAGTTGCCACACTTTAATTACCATCAGAAAACACATGCTGCAAAGAAGACTTAACATCATCCAGGGTTCAAAGGCATCTTGGAGACGACAGCCTCCAATTATCACTCAGATTATCTCTTTGTAGTTCTACAGTTACAGTCTGTAGTCCATCTGTTTCTCTGCATAATTTGTTACCCTGTTCTTTTATGGTCAGGACCCCCACAGAGCATTTATTATTTGGGTGGTGGGACATCCTCAGCACTGCAGCGACACTGATGTGGTGTTGTTGTTTTAGTGTGTTGTGCTGGTGTAAGTGGATCAGACCCAGCAGTGTTCCTGGAGTTTTTAAACACTGTGTCCACTCCCTGTCCACTCTATTAGACACTCCTACCTTGTCGGTCCACCTTGTAGATGTAAAAGTCAGAGACGACAGCTTATCTGCTGCTGCACAGCTTGTGTTGGTCATCCTCTAGTCCTCCATCAGTGGTCACAGAAAGCTGCCCACAGGACGCTGTTGGCTGTATATTTTACGTTCTCCGTCCAGCAACAACACTGAGGTGTTTTAGAAGTACTGTTGTGTCTGATCTACTCGTATCAGCACAACATACACTAGCACACCACCACTACATCAGTGTCACTGCAGTGCTGGGAGTGATCAACCACCCAAATAATTCCTGCTCTGTGGGGGTCAGGGTAACAAAGTATGCAGAGAAACAGATGGATTTCAGTCTCTATTGTAGAACTACAAACTGAAACTTTATGGTCAGTGGCGCAGATAAAATTGACAATGTAGTTAATAAAATGCTTCTATTTTGTAATTCTTTTAACTCAATACAAAAAATTCAAGACGAATGTAAGTTTGAGTGAAAAATAGTTCAGTACTTTTGAAGCACACTGTATTTATATATATATATATTATATATATATATATATATATATATATATATATATATATATATATATATATATATATATATATAATGTCTCAATTTCATTTGTGTAGAACACTGTAACGTTTGCACTTCAATAGTTAAAATTAAGCTTATTATGTTGTGAATTGGTGTATTATTCTTGTATCTGATCTCCAGAAGGTGGCAGTCTTTATCTAAAATTAGTTTGGTTTTGAGGAGGAGGCTGTTGAACATCACTGATTCATACTGAAACACCTGACACAGTTAACACTAAATAGAGGGATAATGTTAAGCGTAAGGAGGAAGAGGATTCGTTTCACTTTTGCCTGTTATCTGAGTTCAGACACTGTTAAGTTATTCATGCAGTTCTAACCTGCTGAAATGTTACAACTTGACAAAATATGTAAGGTTGTTAATGTAGGTTTTTTTCATTATGATCACTTAATTGGTAGGGGAACTTGCAAAAAATTTTACTTTTATTTCCAGTGAATTAAAATTTTTAGTGTGTCTGCCATAAGAATAATGCTGTAAATGTAAAATAAAGTACATTATTATACATTATGCTTTCTCAGTCATTTTGAAATCATTCTTTTGTATACCTCTAAGATTTTTCAGGTTTATCTGCAACTTCCTGTTAATTATTATGAAACCTGTGACATTGTTGAGGAGGAGCATAATAAAGTACCTTTATTGATTTTTCTTTAACCTCTTGTTTTATACTGTTAAAATTAGTGATTCAGTCTTTTAAAAAGCTAACGTATTTGCTCATGCTTCAATGTATTTGCTCATGCTTCAATGAAGAGCTTCCTAAAACTGATTCTGCAATACCCCCTGCCCAAGGTCAGATTACAGTGGGCCCAGTGCCCCGGAGTCTCTGACTGCCAGGCGTCTCTAACTGTCAGGGTCTTCTGACTGCCTGGAATCTCTGACTGCCAGGGGTCCCTGACTACCACGAGTCTCCGATTGCCAGGGCCCTCTGACTGATAAGAGTCTCTGACTCATGGGTCCTCTGACTGCCAGGTGTCTCTGACTGCCAGGGATCACTGGCTGCCAACAATCTCTGACTGCCAGGGATCACTGGCTGCCAACAATCTCTGACTGCCAGGGATCACTGGCTGCCAACAATCTCTGACTGCCAGGAATCGCTGGCTGCCAACAATCTCTGACTGCCAGGGATTGCTGGCTGCCAACAATCTCTGACTGCCAGGGATTGCTGACTGCCAACGATCTCTGACTGCCAGGGGTTCTGACTCATGAGGCCCTCTGACTGCCAGGGCCCTCTGACTGCCAGGGGCTCTGACTAATAGGGCCTTCTGACTGTCAGGAATCTTTGACTGCCAGGGCCCTCTGACTGATTGGTGTTCCTCATTGTCAGGGATTTCTGACTGCCAGGGGCTCTGACTGTCAGGAGCCTTTGACTGCCAGGGCCCTCTGACTGATTGGTGTTCCTCATTGTCAGGGATCTCTGACTACCAGGGGCTCTGACTGTCAGGAGCCTTTGACTGCCAGGGCCCTCTGTCTGATTGATATTCCTGATTGTCAGGGATCTCTGACTGCCAGGGACCTCTGACTCCCAGGGACCTCTGACTGCCAGGGGCTCTGACTGCCAGGGATTGCTGGCTGCCAACAATCTCTGACTGCCAGGGATCGCTGACTACCAGCGATCGCTGACTGCCAACGATCTCTGACTGCCAGGGGCTCTGATTCATGAGGCCCTCTGACTGCCAGGGGTCTCTGACTGTCAGGGGCTCTGACTAATAGGGCCCTCTGATTGCCAGGGGCTCTGACTAATAGGGCCCTCTGACTGTCAGGAATCTTTGACTGCCAGGGCCGTCTGACTGATTGGTGTTCCTCATTGTCAGGGATTTCTGACTGCCAGGGGCTCTGACTGTCAGGAGCCTTTGACTGCCAGGGTCCTCTGACTGCCTGGTGTCTCTGACTGCATGGGACCTCTATGACTGCCAGGGGCCTTTGACTGCAAGGGATCTTTGACTGATAGGTGTCCCTGATCACCAGGGGTCTCTGACTGCCAAGAGTCTCTGCTTGCCCAGGGGTCTCCGACTACCAGGGATAACGTTACATAAATACTGATAACAGCACCGTTTGGCCAGAAGCTTATCAATATTCTGAGACTGACCAGTCAGGCACCAATACCAATTTAGTACCTGTTCTCCTGACCCATCCCTAAGAGATACCAAACTAAGAAGGAAAAATAAAGTTGTAGCATGTGTTTAAACAGTTTTTCCTCAGTATTTAGAGACAATATATATCAGTAAATTTCACTGAGACACAAATTCTTGTACAAAACATTTTTCAGTTGCATTTTCATTTATTCTTCTGAATGAAAAGAACAAACTGTTATGCTTGACAGGAGAGAGACGAACGCGGATGAAGCTAACTAGGTACCAGGGATAGCCAGAATTCGAAAACCACAAAACCAGTTCCAAGTTTAAACATGAGAAAGCCAAAAACCACCAGCGAAAGCACAAGAAATTTTTTCTTAAAACCCGCTTTTAGTTTTCCCAAAGATCCTGACATTCCCCAGTGTTTCTTATCTGGGATGTGTTGGGAACCGTTCTGCACTTTAAGAAGACATCATGAATCTGATGTAGACTTTTTTTAGGACCTTTACAATTATTATTATTATTATAATTATAATTATTATTAATTGCATTCATTTTTTTTAATGAAATGGTGTTAAATTAAAACTGAATGTATAAGTGTGTCTTACCAGTCTCTGGAGTTACTTCAAAAGAAGAATTTTAAAGAGGCGGAGTTGAAAGCCAGAATTGCGGAAGGTAACATGACAGAAAAACAATGGATGTTAAGAAGAATGGAATGGGTGGAGTTTAGTGTCTATGAGTTTAGCTACTGAGGAATGAGTTTGTTTCTGTTCTGTACGTATTCATGTCAGTCTGCTATTGCTTGTTTATTTAATAACCTTATAGTTACGGAAACCACACACACACCATCTGAACCGCTTATCCTTCTGGGTCGTGGGGGTTGCTGGAGCCTATCCAAGCTGTCATTGGGTGGAAGGCATGATGCACCCTGGACAGATTACCAGTCCATCGCAGGGCAGACTGACACTCAGTTTAGCACGTCCAGTTGGCCTGACTGCATGTCTTTGGAATGTGGGAGGAAACCCAGGGAGAACATGCAAACTCCTCACAGAAAGGACCCTGGTCACCCGGCCGGGAATCAAACCCAGACCTTTCTTACTGTGAGGCAACAGCACTACTCACTGGAATACTGTTTAAGTAAATAAGCCATTTATTTGCTGTACAAAAGAGTCCTTCTAATATAATGGAGTTGATTTAATTGATGCCAGTATCTTAAACAAAGAATATTTGACTGAAGTTAATCTAGCTAGTTCCAGTGTGAACTTGGAACAGCAGCTCAGTGGAAAGGATTCATAATTACTGGGCTTTAACTTTACTCACTGCTGAAGTGTGAATCATTAAAAAAATTAGAAAATAACCAAAAGTTGTAAATTAAGATATTTAAGCTTGAACCTGTTAAGTAACTTTACTTATTTTTTTAGGCAAAAGGATTGCATGATTTTTTCTACTAATTTAAGTGTACTTTAACACACTATCAAGCATTATTTTAGGTTTGGCTAAACTTTTTAACTTTAATTTTATTTACAGTTTTTTTTTTACCAGGTTTCTCTTTGAAAGACAGACCTTCGCAAAGGAGATAAAGAAGGGACATTTGCTCTTATGTTGTGCTTATCAGTGGTTCTCACTGCCCTGCAGCCTGATAGTTATAAAAAATAACTCTTTGTTTTCTTAATCAAACACATCTGTACCTGTCAGACATTAGTTCAATATCCAGCTATTCCTGATGTGCTTAGAGTGGAGAAAACCAGAACATAAAACAGTGCACTCACGCAGAAAGATTTATGTTGCACTGAAATCTGCATTGACAGTATTGATATGTTAATATCTTGGTTTCATTTGTGTGGAATATTATAAAGTTTAGAGTTTAATAGAGTTAAAGATTACATTTTATGGCATTTGGCTGACGATGTTATCCAGAGCGACTTGCAATTTGATCCTTTTACACATGTAAAATGGCCAAGGCAGTATTAGGAGTCTTGCCCAAGGACTCTTATTGGTATAGTGTAGGGTGTTTGCCCAGGTGGGGATTGAATCCCAGTCAACAGTGTAGAAGGCAGAGATGTTAACCACTACACTATCACACAAACTCATTATGTTGTGAATTGGTGTATTATTCTTGTATCTGATCTCCAGAAGGTGTCAGTCTTTATCTAAAATTAGTTTGGTCTTGAGGAGGAGGCTGTTGAACATCACTGTTTTGTACTGGAGAAGCTTAAAAACCCGATGAGCTCTGACTGCCAGGGGTCTCTGACTGCTAACGGCCTCTGAATGCCAGGAGCTCTGACTGCCATGGGCCTTTGACTGCCAGGGGTCTCTGACTGCCAGTGCTAGGGCCTCTGACTGCCAGGAGCTCTGACTGCCAGGGGTCTCTTACTGCCATGGGCCGTTGACTGCAAGTGGTCTCTGACTGCCAGGCACTTTGACTGCCTCTCATTTAGGTAAGCGAAACACTTAAACTAAGCCATCTTATAAAAGTTCTTTGTATTTGACTGAATACAAAAAGTTTAAAGAAACACAAAGACGAGTCTGACACGTTCTGTTTCACTAAAAAGTCTTTTGGTAACTTTATTTTTTTATTTTAAGAGTGTGGGGATGTGTCCAGATGTCATCATACAGATGTCAAAGATGCACTGGATGTTCTGTGTAGTGGAGCATGTGCTTTAAGCCAATAAAGCTAACCCTATGAAACTATATGGAGAAAAAAGTATTGAGAAGTATTCCAGACATTACCAACTGTTGTTCAAACAAGGAGAACAACAGACAGCTGTACCTCTACTGTCTTCTTTTGATACAGCAGCACTATAGAGAAAAATGCAGTTCAACTCTTTAATCCATATCTCATTTATGCCAGTTTATAAGCACAAACCGAATGGTATTTCAAAATGAGCCTGGCCCAAATTTGTCAGGTTGTCTCCTGTGCACATGCAAAGATTCTAAATAAAAAAGAAAAATAAAAGAAATTAAACAGCTGCTATGCTAAATGGTCCTGTAACAAAAAACTTTAAAAGGAAATAAAGAAGAGTTTTTTGTAGCTCCTCAAACAATTATTGCTTAAAGACAATGAACATTTTACATTATTTAGCTGACGCTCTTATCCAGAGCAACTTACAATTTGACACAGGTAGGCCAGGGTGGTGTTAGGAGTCTTGCCCAAGGACCCTTATTGGTATAGTGTAGGGTGCTTGCCTTGGTGGGGGATTGAACCCCAGTCTACAGTGTAGAAGGCAAAGGTGTTAACCACTACACTCACCAACCACTGAGAATATAACTCAGTACATCTCAATGTGATGAAAATTTGTGTTCAAAACCAAAAAGCTGATGTCTTCTTGCCTTTTTATTTATACTTTTGAATAAAAATGCTGATAAAGAAATTGCATCGTTTATTGATAAAGTCTGTAACTGACAATACATAAAAAACAATTAACATTCTTATATAAAATTATACAGTATGTGCAACATGTGCCAACAGAATCTACAGTCCTCAAAATTGGTTGGTCATCTAAGGCAATGAATTCCATTTTTCATGGTCTTTAGTTATTCTTTACACTTTTACATTAACAATTTCTTCACTTTTGAACCTACAGATGGCAGTGGCATGCTCCTTTCTGCTTTTGTTGTTTTGCTGTTGTTCTGAGTATCAGCTGAAGGTCTTCTTTCTAATTTTATTTAGCATTAAAATTGTTTGTACAATATTGGATTTTGAAACTTTGTTGTACGCTTTTAATCTTTGGGAGGTTTTGGGTAAAAAAAAATGTTTTGGCTCAAATTTTAGTATAAGATGCATTTCTAAACTCGATTGCTCCAACACATATTGTTCCCACTTTCTTTATCTTATTAGTTTGGACGTTTTCAAAGGCTGGGGGCAGGGATATTGGTTGGATTTGGACTTTTCAGGCTAAAAGATGGAAGGAAAATTGCCTACCCACAAAAACTGTGTCAGCTACAGGGACACCATAGCATAGTAGGATAGAATCAGTCTGAACACACTGTAGAAACGTTCTGTGAAGTTCATCCAGAAAGTGTATATGTGGATTTGAGTATTGGTGCTGACTCTGTAGAAGGACAGAGTCCCGGCCGGCTAGTCCAGATACACCGCTATCATCTCAGAAATGAAGTTGTCCTCTGGTGTTTTTCTGAGGTCGATTTTCTTGCCATCGTGTAAAGCAGTATAGCTGATTCCTCTGTATGTGACCCCTATATTTACCCCCGCCAATCTTTCAAAACATCACTGAAGTACAGTTATACAACTTAATAATACAGTACCATTACTGAAATATCATCTATTCCTGCTCCACAGACTCCATCCAATAATCCAACAGGAGAAACAGTGGTTGCTAAGAAGAGGTAGACCTTTAGAGTTTTGTGAGCTTACTTGTTTCATCTGGCGAACTGTATATGTTCATCTCTCTCAGTTTGTCCCACTCTTAGGCACTCCAGACAGTACTATTATGAGTTCTTTTTCTCCTGATAAAAGAACATTCTTCCTATACTGCTGCAGTAACCTTCACTAAGGATGAACCCACTTTTGACTAGGCTTCTGTCAAGCACCACGGAAACTTAACTGTTTGAAATGCTTTGGTATTTTGAAATACCAAACTAGCATGTAAACGTTTACTTTTTCACATTTAAATCTGACAACTGCAACATTTTGTACAAAATGATGGAACAGAGAAAGTAGTGACACTGGAAATTACTATCAAAAACTGTAAATACAATGATTTGTATTAAAAATTTTACACACTGTATTGCTCTAAATCTAAATAAACTGGCCTAGCTAGGCTCCTTTTGTAATCAAACATGTAACAGGGATACTCAGAAAAGCATTGTGGCATATTGTGACACAATTCATTGTGATAACGATAAAGACAAGATATTAGTCCAACAATGGGGAAATTCTCAGTGTTACAGCAGCAAAGGGACAGCAATGAAAAAAGAGAAGTAACAAGAACAGAATTAACAAGCAGGTAATTAACTTTGTTAAGTACTTAAGGTTTTTTTTTACAGTTTGTTACTTAACTATATAGGCATTATATATTAAACCTAAACATAATTTAAGATAAAAAAATATAAACATTGTCCTGGTAACGAGGAGCGAGGTAGCGGACACATGCGCTGAGGTAAGTGATTTTATTGAGGGCAAATCCAGGGTCATGGTCAAAACAGTCCAGGGTCAAAGAGCCAATACGGAGAGATCGTGGGGCAGACATGAAATAAACTACACAGACAGAGATAGAAACAAAGCACCTCAGACCAATACATCAAACAAATACTGATACAAAAACCAGCAAAGACAAAGTGTAAACACAGGGCTTAAGTAACAAAGGGAAAATGAGGGACAGGACTGGAAAAACACTATGCTCTATAATGCTTTGTTTCAGGATGGACCCAAAAGGTGAACACTTTATCAAACCAGGGGTCAAAAAATGTAAGTTCTTCTTTGCTCTCTCTCACTTTCTCCATCTCTCTATGTCAAATATTATTATTATTATTATTATTATTATTATTATTATTATTATATTTAAAACAAATACACATGGGCTAAACCAAAACAAATGGACAGGACTGGGAGGGGCCAATCGTGACAGTCCTTCACAAAGAATAACAAAATAAGGAATTATAAATTAACAAAAAAGCTAAGATATTTACAATGTAAGGATATATTGCCTGAAATTTCAAATATGGTCATCAACTGTGGCAGCTGGAGTTCAGATGTTCTCAAGATTCCACCATCCAAATCTATGGGAAAATCATTCAAATTTAAAATGATTCCAATTTTAAAATGTATAAAAGATACAAAAATGAAGAAATAGTTCTTTCTGAAACGATTTCCGTGTTTGAACAGAGTCTGCATGTTAAACATTAAAGCTGTTCATTTTGTTAGAAAAAGGAAAGAATAATCTAGATGATAATACAGGTCTTGGATTACCTTGCAATCACTGTAATTACTCCACCTGACATAAAAACAATGAGCCGGATTCCACACAGAAGCCAGGATACAGAGGCTTCTTAAAGGTAGTTTGGAACGTGTGTAGTCGGGACAGTGTTTGAGTATCAGAAGAGACGCTGTAGAAAGACAGGACACCAGCTGGCCAGTCCAGAAACACGCCTATTCTGCCTGACCTTGAAACAGAAGCACGTATGTCTGTGTACTCTGAATTGTGACGGGCATGGTAGCCAGATGAACTGTAGCCGAGACTCCAAGACAATACATTCATGCCAAGCTGAATTGTGGCTGCCTGCCAAGCAATGTCATCTTCATCTTTCCTTAATATTTCATGATAGGTCACGCCTATTTCAGGGCTTGAATCTTTGAACTCGACCTCCCAATAACAGCGATCGGACAGACCCTCCTCACACAGCACTTGTGGAAATTCTTCAAACCTCTCTGGATGATCTGGAAAATCTTGGTTCTCGTCCACATGTGTCACTTTCCTGTTATCCTCAGATAGACAGAGTTGTTTGTGTGCTGTGTTTGGATCCAATGTGAGCCTACAGGCATCTGCAAGGGAGAAATTGTTTTATTACCCTTACATCATTTATGTCGCTCTATGTAAAATATAATAATAATAATAATAATAATAATAATACTTGACATAGAGAGATAGACAGAGAGATGGAGAAAGTGAGAGAGAGCAAAGAAGAACTTACATTTTTTGACCCCTGGTTTGATAAAGTGTTCACCTTTTGGGTCCATCCTGAAACAAAGCATTATAGAGCATAGTGTTAAAAATGTAAAAATAATTTCTCTCTGTTATTAGTAAGGAAATATACTGCACCTGATTAATGTAGAGCTATCTCAAATACACCACTAACCTTAATAAAAGTTTATAGTGTGGGTCCTCCACTCTAGCAGACAGCAGGTTCTCTCCTGACCCTCCTGGGTGATTATAGCTGAGATCCAGCTCTCTCATGTGGGAGGGGTTAGAATTCAGAGCTGTGGCTAGAAAAGAACATCCTTCCTCTGTGATCATACAACCAGATAACCTGCAGGAAATAAGCAAAAACAAAATGCCATTCATTATATACGTTTCAGTATATGTTGCCCAGTGGATCAAAACTGAGAAGATCTTTGACAAGTGTTGCAAAAGTCATTATATTTTGATCAAAAATGATGGGAAAACAAAAGTTTTTCTTCATAATGTCTCATATGATATGGTAAATCCTTTTTATTATGACCAGGGACATAAACCAACAAGTCAAACACAACATGTGGACTCTTTACTATGTGACTTTACTATGTGATATAAAATGTGACTTTGTGGTGTAAAGGGTCTAGTGCCATTTTGCCAAAAAGAGTCCTCAAAACCATAGCTTTCTGTGGTCCTGTTTTCCAACTAATTATATATATATATATATATATATATATATATATATATATATATATATATATATATATATATACACACACACACACACACACACACACACACACACACACTTCAGAATAGGAGCACAGCTTCTTAGAGTTGAACATGCTTGTTTTGTAGTCTAAAAAGCATCTGTTTCTGCTATTCAGGTCATATAACCATTCTATACAAAGGACAAAGATTGGCAGGGCTTGTATATTTAAGAAATATATTTTCTAAGCCAGGCATGGTCAACCCTGGTCCTGCAGATCTACAACTCCAATTCCAATGAAGTTGGGACGTTGTGTAAAATAAATAAAAACAGAAAACGATGATTTGCAAATCCTTTTCAACCTATATTCAGTTGAATACACTACCAAAAACAAGATATTTAATGTTCAAACAGATAAACTTTATTGTTTTTTGCAAATATTCAATCATTTTGAATTTGATGCCTGCAACACATTCCAAAGAAGTTGGGACAGGGGCATGTTTACCACTGTGCTACATCACCTTTCCTTTTAACAACACTCAATACGCGTTTGGGAACTGAGGACACTAATTGTTGAAGCTTTGTAGGTGGAATTCTTTCCCATTCTTGCTTGATGTACAACTTCAGTTGCTCAGCAGTCCGGGGTTTCCGTTGTTGTATTTTTTACACTTTATAATGCGCCCAACATTTTCAATGGGAGACAGGTCTGGACTGCAGGCAGGCCAGTCTAGTACCCGCACTCTTTTACTACGAAGCCACGCTGTTGTAACACATGCAGAATGTGGCTTGGCGTTGTCTTGCTGAAACAAGCAGGACGTTCCTGGGTGGTGTTTCTGGGTGGTGTTGATATGTGGCTTTCGCTTTGCATGGCAGAGTTTTAACTTGCACTTGTAGATGAAGCGACGAACTGTGTTCACTGACAGTGGTTTTCTGAAGTGTTCCTGAGCCCATGTGGGAATATCCGTTACAGAATGATGTGGGTTTTTAATGCAGTGCCGCCTGAGGGGTCGAAGGTCACGGGCATTCAGTGTTCGTTTTCTGCCTTGCCGCTTACTTGCAGAGATTTCTCCAGATTCTCTGAATCTTTTGATGATATTATGGACTGTAGAAGATGAAATCCCTGAATTTCTTGCAATTGCACGTTGAGAAATGTTGTTCTTAAACTGTTGGACTATTTGCTCACACAGTTGTTCACAAAGTGGTGAACCTCGCCCCGTCCTTGCTTGTGAACGACTGAGCCTTTCAGGGATGCTCCATTTTATACTCAATCATGACACTCACCTGTTTCCAGTTAACCTGTTCACCTGTGGAATGTTCCAAACATGTGTTTTTTGAGCATTCCTCAACTTTCCCAGTCTTTCGATGCCCCTGTCCCAACTGCTTTGGAACATGTTGCAGGCAGCATATTCAAAATGAGTGAATATTTGCAAAAAACAATAAAGTTTATCCTTTGGACATTAAATATCTTGTCTTTGTAGTGTATTCAATTGAATATAGGTTGAAAAGGATTTGCAAATCATCGTATTCTGTTTTTGTTTATGTTTTACACAACGTCCCAACTTCAATGGAATTGGGGTTGTAACATCCTGCAGAGTTTAGCTCCAACCATAAACTAACGCACTTGCTTCAGATAATAAAAGCATTGAGGAGGATCTATTGGATCTGAAATCTCCAGGGAGGTAGATTGCCATGACCAGGATTGGACACTCCATGTCAAAGTAAAACTCTGCACTGACCTCAGTATCTCCAGTCTACACTTTGAATCCTCCAGTCCAGCAGAGAGCAGTTTTATTCCTGCGTTCTGCAAGTCATTGTTACTCAGGTCCAGCTCTCTTAGATTTGACTCTGTGCTATTGTTAAGAAATGAGGAGAGGAACTTGCAGCTCTTCTCACTGAGGTTACACCAGCCCAGCCTAGATTGGAAACATTGCAAAACTCAGGTATAATAATCACATATGAAAGTTTCAGAAATCTATAAGGATATAATTGAAACGTAATTCAAGACACAATGTTGGCATGGATTCCTCCTAGGAAATAATATTTTTCTAGGTAGAGACAAGAGAAGATTTAAAATGACAATACGGCTGGGGCTTCTTAGTGGTGGAAATGTCTAAGTATTGACTTTATCATTCTTAGATGTCTATGAAACAGACTAGAATATTGTGATGTTAGCAGTGGAAGCTGAGCATAACTCAATTTAACCAAAGCTTAACTTGCACAATTAATAGTAATTAAAAAGTCAGAGTTAAATACATTTTTATTTGAATATTTTAAATCTCAATCAACTTATATTCCTTAGTTTATTCAACACACCCTTTGCTATCAAGAAAATGTAGGCCCACACTGAGCAGTTACTTTCATTTATCCTTAATTGAACAATATGGCATGAAGAAGAGGATGTATTTAGCATTAACAATGTATGGGCCAGTGAAAGAACCAAACTTATGAATACTTACCTCAGGATTTGTAGTTTACAGTATGAATTTCCTAGCCCGAGAAGGAGTTCATTCACTCCTGTATCTTGCAGGTCATTGTTACTGAGGTCCAGCTCTTTCAGAGAGGATGAAATTGAGCTGAGGGCAGAGACCAGTTCTGCACAGCTGTTATGGATGAAATAACATCTGGCTAACCTGAAAATGCAAATAAAGTCAATGAGAATTTCAATGATATAACTTGGCTGAGTTTAGTTTGAAAAATAACAATGACCTTAGTATTTCCAGGTTACAAAATGAGCTCTTGAGTCCATCAGAAAGCAGCTTTGCTGCTGTTTCAAGTCTGTAGTTATCACTCAGGTCCAGCTCTCTCAGGGGGCAGTTTTCTGATTGCAAAGCTGCAGATATACATTCACAGCAACTCTCAGTAAGTTCACAGCCAGCAAACCTGTAATGGCAGTGTGCAAATAGTCACAATTAGATTATGGCATGGCCTAATGCTGTGTTTACATGTTGGCGATGAGCAGTTTATGGCAAGATGGATACTCTGTTTTACATTGGAGTGACAATGGCAGTGTATTACAGTGATGATGAAGAGTTCAGATTTCCCAGCTTTTACCTTTGAGGTTGGCAGTAGAAAAAAATAGATTGCTCGTTTGGGAGCCATGGACCCCGCATATCTCCTTGTTGAAGCAGTATTACACAATAAAACTTAAAATACTACAGAACATCTTTACACTTGAAATCAACACTGCTAAATTTGCCAAAATCATTGGACAAGCACCTATTTTTGCTAGTGAGCACAATATTGTCACCATGCCAATATTTGCATAGTTGTATGCCATTATTGGTTGTTTACTACTAGAAAACAAGGAATCGTTTTTTTTTCAACACCAACATGTACACACATATGAACATTGAACTGAAGAGATAGTACATGTTAAAACTCACAAGGCTTTTCTGCAGCATCTCACAGCTGGGATCAGTCTCCTGCAAGCTGCATTTGATGTGTTGTAGTTCTTTGGATTGAGTTCATCCAGCATGTCCTCAGACATCAAGAGCATGTAGGCCAGAGCTGAACAGTTGGATGAGGAGAGATGTTTATCTGAAAGTGCCTCTGCACTCAGACGTTTCTTGATCTGGTTGTAAAGAGAGCTGTCTTTTAGTTCAACCAAGCAGAAGAAGTGATTGATGGATTTCTCAGGTGACAGATCTGGGCCCTTGTTTTGCATTTGCCGGATGTGCTGTGTTACTTTACCAATGCTCTTTTTGGTGTTCTCTGTGTGTGGCAACAGACCTGCCAGGAGGTTCTGATTAGACTCAAGTGAGATACCCAGCAGAAAACGCAGAAAAAGATCTAAATGCCCTTTCTCACTCTCTATGGCTTTGTCAATTGCCTTCTTCAGTAAGAGATCCAACTGAATGTTAGCAGGAGGTTCATCATCAAAGAAAAACTGCAAATCATCCATGCTCTTCAGGTAAGAGTAGAACACATGGAGAGCAGCAAGGAATTCTTGAAGACTCAAATGTATGAAGCAGTAAACCTTTTTCTCGTGAAGAACAGACTCCTGTTTGAAGATCTCAGCACACATTCCAGTATATTCAGAGTCTTCCGTGACATCAATACCACACTCCCTCAGGTCACTTTCGTAAAACATAATGTTTTCCTTTTTCAGCTGTTCAAATGCCAGCTTGGCTAACTTCAGGATCAGTTCTTTGTTTGATTCCATAAGTTTCGTCACGTCTCGCTCAACTTTCTTGTCATACTTCTGGTTCTTCATGTTCATCTGTATAAGTAGGAAGTGGATGTACATTTCAGTTAGTGTGCTGGGAATGTTCTCTCCTTGATTTTGGGCCAGCATGTCCTGAAGTACAGTAGCCGTGATCCAGCAGAAGACAGGAATGTGGCACATGATGTAGAGGCTTCGAGAGACCTTAATTTGGGAGATGACTTTTGAGGCTTGAGATTCATCTGGTATTCTCTTCTGGAAGTATTCTACCTTCTGATTATCAGTGAACCCTCGTACTTCTGTGAACATGCTCACATACTCTGAAGGGATTTGGTGGGCTGCTGCAGGTCGGGAGGTTATCCAGATCATTGAGGATTGAAGCAAATTTCCCTTAATGAGGTTCGTTATCAACAAATCCACAGATGCTGTCTTATGAATACTTGTCACCATCCTGCTGCTGAAATCCAACAGAAGTCGACTTTCATCAAGCCCATCAAAAATGAATGCAAGCTTGTGATTTTCATACATTTTGGCTTCTTTCACTTCTTCCAATTCGGGGTGGAATTCCAGCAACAATTCATGAAGACTGAACTCTGAATCTTTAATTAAGTTAATCTCTCGGAACGGAAGCAGGAACATGCAGTCTATGTGCTGGTTGGCCTCTCCCTCTGCCCAGTCAAGAATGAACTTATGAACGGATACAGTTTTTCCAATGCCAGCAATGCCTTTGGTCAACACTGTTTTACTGTGGTCATCATTTTTCCGTGCTAAACTGAAAATATCATTGCAGCTGATTGCTGTCTCCTGAGATTTGTGAACCCTGAATGCTTTGTCTTTCATAATTTTTAGAGTCTCATGTTCATTATTGACTTTGTTAAGTTCTCCTTCTGTGATGAAGAGCTGTGTGTACACCTTCTTTAGCTGTATTTTATTTTTTGCATCTTTCTTTCCCTCAAAAATACACTCAGTTTTCCTCTTCATACTGGCTTTGTGAGTCTCCAGGAATTTCTTCAGGATTGATTCACCTGTTTGGTACAAAGAGAAGCAATGTAATGGGTAAACAAATAATCAACCAAACATAGTTGCTTAATTTATTCAACATCAAAAAGAAATACATATTCAGGTCTGTAGGTAACAAAATAGAAGCCTGCAGTAACTGTCAAGGCAGTCCTCGCCCCAAACAACAGTGAATCTAGTGCCCAGTCACATTACAAGATGAGCTACAGCTATTTAGGATAGATTTATTTGCAGAACTGGATCACAGTTATTCTTTCTTTGCACTCTGATATCTGCTCCAGCATTTTCTACTGACATCAGCTTGATCCAGGTACCTCGTTTGGATCAATGCAATCTCAGCTGATAAAATGTGCATTGCTTTACCAAATGCATATGGGTAAGATTTCTCATGGAGACAAAGACAACGTATTTTAGACAAAACTTTGGGTTCAGTTTTAGAATCAGTATGGCAAACATGAGTGTGGTACCTGAGTGTATCTTTGCTGCATCTGCTCCTCCAGGTTCTGTGAAATGAATGGCAAGAATCAAGGTTGACAGAAAGATGACAAAAAGCAGGCAAAATCTGCACAAACCAAGTGCTGAGGATTATTGTATGACCCATTTCTATTATGAACAGCCACTACTTTAACAAATCTCCACTGAACAAAGTACGAATGAAATTGACACCTCCTATCTAGTGTCAACCAATAGTTTCGTGGATGGATCAGGCCTATCACAATCATTACATTTTAACTGATGATTAATTGTTAATTAATTAATTGTGATTAAAAATGTAATTGCCTTTTTTTGGTAATTGTGTGCAACCATTTAGCCTATTGTGGGCAAACTGGCCAATTACATACAGTATCTTGATTCCAAGTTGTCAATAGTGTAGCTCAACTCAAACAGCTCTTCTTCTTCTTTCAGCTGCTCCCTTTAGAGGTAGCCACAGCGGATCATCTGCCTCCACCTTGCCCTATCCATTGCCTCCTCTGCTTTCACACCAACCATCTCCATGTCCACCTTCACTACATCCATAAACCTTCTCTGAGGTCTACCTCTTCTCCTTCTACCCAGCAGCTCCATCTCCAACATTCTTTGCCCAATATATCCACTATTCCTCCTCAACACATGTCCAAACCATCTCAACCTGGCCTCTCTGGCTTTATCTCCAAACTGCTCCACCTTCACTGTCCCTCTGATCTGCTCATTTCTAATCTTGTCCATCCTTGTCTCTCCCAACAAAAATCTCAGCATCTTCATCTCCGCCACCTCCAGCTCAGCCTCCTGTCTTTTAGACAGAGCCACAGTCTCCAAACCATACATCATAGCAGGACGCACTACTGTCTTGTAAACCTTCCCTTTCACTCTTGCTGCTATCCTTCTGTCACACATCAGCCCTGACAGCCGTCTCCATCCACTCCATCCTGCCTGCACCCTCTTCTTCACTGCTTTTCTACACTGTCCATTGCTCTGGATGGTTGACCCAAGATATTTGAAGTCATCCACCTTTACGACCTCTACTCCTTACAGCTCAAGCTTAATTAAACAATCATTACTCACTGCTGCCCTCTAAAGGTATTACAGCATCAGGCAGAAGTTATAATATTTGCTGTTTTTGTAAGACCCATAACATGTCTCAATAAATGCATTTTTTGTTTTTATCTTAAATAAAGTATATACGCCTATCACACATTCTATTTTTTACAGTGAATACCATGATTGTGAAATCTGACAACAGTAGAAAATAACTGTGAACATATATAACTGTGAATAATTGCAAGCAGGTGATTATATAATAATGTGACAGGCCTAATATGGATTGTGTCCTATGTGTGTCCCTTTACGGATACAGCAACAATAACATACCTTTTCCAGAATTGGTGTTGAAGTTGAAAACACATTGGCCATGGATGACGTTGCTATTGAGAATAGGAGTACATACAGTGCTGCTGTTATTAGCACTCGCAACAACAGTGCAGCCATCAGGATGAACTACAGTGGGAGTTGGAGTTCTCTGTACTGAAGTAGGACACACTTCTGGATGATCTGGATGCTGATGGTTCACTGTTATAGGTGTCAGTGTCTTGTTAGCATCTGGAGAACAAAAATAAATCTTGTACTTTTTTGGAAATTATACTCCATCCATGTCACCACCTGTATTGATTACTTAGGACAAAATAAAGCCTTGTGTCACCTTTAAAGTGCTGATGGTTTGTGGGCTGCGCTCTTCTTCTCCAGAACCAAATGGACAGAACAATCACCAGACAAGCCAGCAGGAGCTCTGGGCAAACAGCTGTCACTGAGAAGAGAGAGGGAAAACACTCAGTTTCCAACTCCAGACTTTAGGGCCCCATGAACTGCATAGTTACAGTGTATCACATTCACCCCTAAGAGACTACACCCCTAGCACTGCTCCCTATGGACACCTGAGACCTAGTAACACTAACAAGCAGTTAGTGACAAGCAGTGCTCAATTTGGACATTTAGGGGTGTATGTCAGTGTTGTCCCATGAAGATATATTTAAATATCGGCAGAAATGTGAGGGGTGTGATCACTTTTGTGATACACTGTATAGTTGTATGAAAATGTCTGGTCAAATTCTACGTGTTGCTGATTTTCTAAGTGAAAATAAGTTCAAACATCAGGCAAATTTAGATATTTACTATTTACTACATGAATTTAACATATTGGGGAAAAAAATTAAACATGAAAATAAAATACATAAACAAATACACTCACCGTCCACCTTATTAGGTACACCTGTTCAATTGCTTCTTAAAACAAATAGCTAATCAGCCAATCACACGGCCACAACTCAGTGCATTTAGGCATGTAGAGGTGGTCAAGACAACTTGCTGAAGTGCAGACCGAGCATCAGAACGGGGAAGAAAGGGGATTTAAGGGACTTTGAACGTGGCGTGGTTGTTGGTGCCAGACGGGCTGGTCTGAGTATTTCAGAAACTGCTGATCTGCTGGGATTTTCACGCACATCCATCTCTAGGGTTCACAGAGAACGGTCAGAAAAAGAGGAAATATCCAGTGAGCGGTCAGTTGTGTGGACGAAAACACCTTGTTGATGTGAGAGGTCAGAGGAGAATGGGCAGACTGGTTCCAGATGATAGAAAGTTAACAGGAACTCAAATCACCAACCAGAATCTCTGAGGAACGTTTCCAACACCTTGGTGAAAGTGTGCCATGAAGAATTAAGACAGTTCTGAAAGCAAAAGGGGGTCCAACCTTTTACTAGCAAGGTGTACCTAATAAAGTGGCTGGTGAGTGTATATTAATTAATATAAGCTAATAAATAGAGATCATGCACTAGAATTTGCAGAAAAGTGCCATATTTAAGTTTGTTCTCTGTAGACGACGTGTTAACATATTTTCACTTAGAAAATCAGCAACACATGCAATTTGAGCAGAAGCGTTCAAACCTTTGCAGGCAACTTAATGGGTTGAGACTGGCGGCCTGTCCAGGGTGTATCCTGCCTTCCGCCTGATGACTGCTGGGATAGGCTCCAGCAACCCCCGCGACCCAGAAGGAGAAGCAGCTTAGAAAATGTGTGTGTGTGTGTGTGTATTGGTTAAATCTGATCAGCTGCCTGATGCTGACATTTCTTAAGGCAATTATTTTTAAATTTTTTTTTTTAAATAGTTTTCTTTTTTATATCTATAGTTTTAATCATGTTTTCACCATGTTTTAACTTTCTATTCTCCTTTATTTCTTTGAACCATCTCTCTTTTGCCAAGCACTTTGAATGACCGCAGTGTATGAAAGGCGCTATATAAGTAAACTTGCTCTGCTGATACTGACATGAATTTGAATGTGCATCCTTAGACACCGTATTTCTTTCTATCCAGGACATCATCAGTACCTGAAACTGACTCCAGGAGAGCATAATTAAGCATATTTAATTGGATTTAGTGCAGTGCACTATGTAAAATGCTGAAAAATCCTTTTACCTACATCTTATTTTTTAAATGTAGTGCTGCTGGATCCACGACCCTGAGGGAAAAGCGGCTTACAAAGTGTGTGTGTGTGTGTGTGTGTGTGTGTGTGTGTGTGTGTGTGTGTCTGTTTGCGCTACTGGGGACCCCTCAGGACATAAGATAACATGACCTACACTGTGCAACCAGAAGGTGTGGCCATATCAGTTAAAGGAAAGTTCCATAACAGCCGGAAAAAGAAACACTGAGAGGAAACCAGGCCACATTAACATTCTCTGACAAGTTTGCACAAAGGAGCAGCACAGCAGTTGATTTTAAAATGTACTTAACAGTGACTCGCAGTCTACCGATTTACTGAGTTTGAACAGCAGCGCACGCAGGCGGCTCCTTGTTTTCTTGGCATACCGTTTACATACCAAGATAACAGCATGACGCTGCAGAAGAAGCAAAAGCACAGATCATTCAGGGCACAAGCTGGAAACATTCAAAAGAAACCCCAGCTGCAGGCGGATCCACTTCATCTTCCCTCTACTACTGTTCGGAGTACTCACCGTCTGAAATCATCCTCCTGAGTGACTACATTCCAGAGTCCCAGTGAGAGTTTACAGCGTTCTGCTGCAGAACAACTTCTGAAACGTCCTCGCACTCTTCCTGAGCCTCTTAAAGACTGCTTTCACTTCACAGGCTCAGACGTCAGAGGGCGTTTTCCCACTCAGACTGTTTACTGTGGTTAAGCCGGCTGCCCTTCACCAAAACACAGTCAAAATATCTGCAGGGAGGGGGAAAAAGAAGAAATGGGACGGGGCCTTAGAAATGAAATCTTAGAAATATTCCAGTCTCTGGACTTTAAATCTGATCTATTGATCCTCTAACAGGACAGAAGCGAGTGCTGTAGGTCTGGATACTCTGACATGCAGGTCTGATCTGATGTCTTGTTTATATAAACAAGTGCATGCTGCCTGTTACAGCAGCTCCCGTTCATGTCATGAACTTTTCTTTACCTTTTTAATAGTTTATTTATTTTGATGAGGCAATTTAGGGAAGCTGTGCCCTCTCTAAACATGCGAGTAGAGAGAGTTTTGGTCTGTTTTTTCGCCGTGAAAGCGCTGCTTTCACCCACTCCCCATGTCGATGCAGCATGGCCGCTTTGTTTTTTACTGCAATTTCTCCCTGGGATCAATAAAGGACTCTGAATCTGAATGAATATAAAATACACTGTGTGTGAGAGTATGACTGCAGACGTACCTGGTCAATGTAAAGTACAGAGCAGATCATAGAAGACAACACCGTTTAGATACATCTGAAACCTTTAATACACACAACTGAACATACAATGACTGATACTAATGAATGTATTTTAAAAGTATATTTAACAAATAAATGTTTGGGCCATTTTCATGCCCCAGGTAGCAGCATATATCGGTCCATTGGCTCGATAAGGTCGGCACCCCGCTGACTGTTTGCCTACTGGTCCACTATCGGACCACCCAGATTACTGCCCTGTACACAAGAAATATCTAGTTTTCAACCTATGTGGAATTTTGTCTAATACTCTGATTAATTATCAGTGGGCTGCCAGGAAAACGCTGACCAAACGCCAGTGAACCATCAGCTTTACCATCAGCGGGCCGGCTGTGGTCCACCATCCTCTTGCTATCAGGGATACACTGCAAAATAATATCTAACAAATATCTTGGGAATACATTTTTTCCCATATGGGACAAAATAACAGCCTGTCTTGATATGAAGGCCTGCTTATTCTAGACACATTCATATCTGTCTATTGCAAGACTATAAATAAATATAATACAGTATAAAGTATTCATTTGTTCCACTAATCTGTGAGTTTGTTTTCGGTTTTGACGATGCATTTCGACGGGTTCGCCAGCAGATGTCGCCATCCATTCATTCAATTAGGTTTCAGAAAGAATTTCTCAGGGGATCAATAGACTGATCAACTGGACAGTCATGAAGCCACAAAAGGCGAACTGACCTCTGCGGCCTCTCCACGGTGGACATTTGGTTCTGCCTGTGTAGATAAAGTTTAGCTGAAACCATCAAGTGTTCCTGATGCTTCTTGATGGTTTTGTAGTGCATTTTGGCGTTTTTAATGGGTTGATATCACCGTGTAGACGATCCTAACGGTTTAACAGGTGACCAAAGGCTGATTCTAAACGCACCTGATGGTTTATTAATGAGATCTAAAGGTGCTGTTCAGGAAGCTAGTGGTCTGTAGTGGAACCCACGGCCAATTAGAGAGCAAAACTCTCTGGTTTTAATCCTAACGGCTTCTAATGGGCCTTTTTCAGCAGGGCAGCGTCTTTCTAACACAGCAGGAAGCTTTTTAGGGCGAATAAAGGTCTAATTTACAATGTCCGCCTGTTTTTTCGCAGACAGTTCAGAGGAAAGACCTCTCCATGGAAATGGCGCGTTTTCAGGAGCCAATCAGAAGGCCAGCTGACTCGCGGGCACCTCGCGCGGTAACTGGAAAACTGGCCGCGGCTGCTAATTAGCATTTAGCTCGCTGGCGGCGAAGGAGGAGGGCGGCTGGTTTGTGGACAGAGACCAGAGAAATGGCCCCGCTGCGCATTTAAACAGAGAAAAGGAGCTTTTAGACCGGCCGCAGGAGGCAGAGCAGCCGGGAATGAGCCCAGTCAGGCCGGCTAGCTTGCAGCCGTTGGTGTGTATGAGACCCGCTGTGACCGCCGTGTGGTGGAAGGTTAGCTAAGCTAGCTAGCCGTGTAGCTAACCTCTTAACCTGCAGGGTTCGTTTGTCTGTCTGAGTTAAGTTTGTCTCCTCTTAAGGCAGATTACTCAGTAGCTGCGTGAAATAAATACAAACTTCTGTTTTATTCGCTTATTTATTTATTTGGAAGTTAAACGTTTAAATTAAACTGGATTATCACCATGAAACAGTGAGTTTAGTACTGAGCTGTTAATCTGAGTTTACACCGTCAGCGCGGTGACCCCAGCAGAGCCCCCTCACAACACCACCTCACTTTACTGGGCTTTCCCCCTCATTCACTGCACACACTGTTCATATTAATTATAATCAGTAGAATTAGTCAACGTATAGTCAACGGTTCGATTCCCCGGCCGGGTGACCGGGGTCCTCTGTGTGGAGTTTGCCAGTTCCCATTAGAAATCAAAACCCAGCAGGTTGTGTATCTGATGGTTATAATAGTCCTTTTTAGCAGGGCACTGAAAGACAAGGATTCAGTTTTGTTTATCTATACTCTTAAAAAAAAAAAGATGATGCTTCAAGGGTTCTAGAGTAAAGAACATGGTTCTATAGTTCAGTATATAAGAAATGGACTATAAAGTCTGTTGTCAGTGATGGCGAATTGCCCTTTGTTGAAATGTCTTACCATGAACACCCAAAGAACCCTTTGCCTGATTAAAGGGTCCTTTGCATCATGAAAGAGTTCTTCAGAGTGATGGAGAATGTGCCGTAGATAGCTCTGTATAGAAGAACCTATATAGCACCAAAAAGGTTCTTCTGTTGTTATGGTGTTGTTAATAGACCCTTTTGGGTGCTATATAGAACCCTTTTTGAAAAGGTTCTATACAGAACTGCCTACAGTACATTCATGCATGTTTTTCATCAGTCTAAAGAACACTTTCATGATGCAAAGGACCCCTTAATTGTGCAATGGTTCTATATTGAACATTCTTGTTTTTTCTGAAGAACCCTTGAAGCACCTTCTTTTTGAAGAGTGCAATAAGTTAACATGCTTAACGTAAGTTGTTAATTACTTCAGTGTTAAACCAGCTTCAGAGATGTCCTGCACCAAGTCGGTGGCCACTGACCTCTCCATGGTGGACATCTCCAACCTGGAGGGTCTCCAGACTGAACTGACTCAGCTGAGGATGCTGGTGGTGACGTTGGAAGATAGATTAAAGTGGAAGGAGCAGGGCGAGTCTCAGAAAGAGGTCAGTGTTAGTTCTGTCTGGACAGATCTTTTTGAAGGGCAGGTCAGTCTTTATGCCAAAAGGTTCCCTTTTAAAGGAGCAGCTTTGGGTTTTCCCTCTAAAATGTACCTGTTGTGAATATTTATAGGTTTTAAAGAGGGTGTTGCTGGTTTTCTTAAATTCGTGCTTCTATGGAAGAGGCCAGTCAGCATCGCCCTCTACTGTTTGTGTTCAGAATGTAGGTTAAATGGAGGTGCAGGTGGTGCAGCAGGCTGCCGAGTCAAATTCAGTTCTACTTTACACTTCAACAGTTTCTATACTAAATTAATAAAATGATCGTGTGCAGTAGGTCTGCTTGACGTGTAAGAACACACACACCGATTCATGGTTTCTGTAGTTCAGTTGTATTTTACTCTGCACAGTTAGATATGGCTTTGTAAAACATTATATATAGTGATTATAAAATACTGCAAAATATTATATTCTATTTGTAGCTACTGTATTTGCACAGTTGCTAAACATCCATTTTACAAAAATCCATCTAAAAGTGCCACAAATTTCCCAAGTCAAAATAAATGTCATTCAAAATGTTTCTCCACGTTCCTTCCTCATGGATTCCCTCCAGTCTTTTATACCAAAACAAGCACCGTTCTCTGCTGTTTGGAATCCTTCGGGAGGCATTTTAAAATATTTTTTTATTTCACTAAAATAAATACATTTAAATATAATAAAAATATCGAAATAACCTTTGAGTACTTACTGCAGATGTAACAGGCAGAACCATTGTTTTCAGAGGGATGATGATTTTATTACATTATCATGGAAAAGCATGTGCTGCCTCTATTATTGAGCTTAATTGCTTTAAGAATGATTAAACTGAGCTACAGCTGAAAGATCGTTTTTATATTATAATCGATCGTAAACATTTTTATGTTGAAATTGCAATTTTAAGCAGTAGAGTTTACTGATCACCACAGCAACACAGACAACAATCTTGCCTACCTAGTAGCCTACAAATTTAAGATCAACATCGACCTGAATGGAGCTGCATGGATTTATTTGCATTTATAATCATTCCAGCTGGTTTCCTGACACTTTTAATCTGTAAAGAGAAGCTGTCGAACACCAAAACGTGAAGATGAAGTCCGCTTCTTGTTTGAATTGTCCCATTCCATCTTAAACGATACAGCAGTTACATTCTGGCACCATGTAAGGTAGAACAGGAAAATTCGTACAAGAAGCTGGAGAATGAGAAGCTGACTTCAACCTTGTAAAAAGTCGATCGTTAGACCTTTTACAAGGAACTGTTCTACTTTTGAAGAAAAGTTTCCTGCCAGAGATGTGAGAAAAGTGGCTACAGTTGAGCTAAAGCTTAAAGCAGAGCAAAGTGAGTTTGCATTTTGTTTGTATTATATTTTTGTCCTATACTAGTACATTAGCGCATATTGAGACATATTTATAGCCAAGACACTAAAATGAATATAAAATGTTGCAGCTCCCGAAGTGGTTTGATTTTTATTAAAAGGACCAAATGTCTGTTCTTGTCATTTGGGTTGCTGCCCCTTGAGTTAGATCAGATCAGAAGCAGTTGCTGTATATGTGCTATCACAACTAACTGGTAGTCTTTTGCAGTTTCAAGCTTCATGCCAGGAAAAGGATATTCTGGTCTTCTTGGCCAAAAAACAGGCTTGGAAATTAATTCATAGAAAATAATTGCATTTGAATCGCAGTCACAAAAATTGGTGAGATAAATTGCAGCAAGATATTCTCCCCAAATCCATCCATCCATCCATTATCTTCTGCTTCTCCGGGGTTCGGGTCGCGGGGGCAGCATCCTAAGCAATGAAGCCCAGACCTCCCTTTCCCCAGCCACTTCCACCAGCTCTCCAAGGGGGATTCCAAGGCGCTCCCAGGCCAGCTGGGCGATATAGTCGCGCCAGCGTGTCCTGGGTCTTCCCCGGGGTCTCCTCCCAGGTGGACTCGCCTGTGACACCTCCCGAGGGAGGCGTCCAGGAGGCATCCTAACCAGATGCCCGAACCACCTCAGCTGGCTCCTCTCGACGTGAAGAAGCAGCGGCTCTACTCCGAGTCCCTCCCGGATGACTGAACTTCTCACCCTATCTCTAAGGGAGAGTCCAGACACCCTGCGGAGGAAACTCATTTCGGCCGCTTGTATTTGCGATCTTATTCTTTCGGTCATTACCCAAAGCTCATGACCATAGGTGAGGGTGGGAACGTAGATCGACCGGTAAATCGAGAGCCTTGCCTTATGGCTCAGCTCTTTCTTTACCACAACAGACCGGTAAAGAGCCCGCATCACTGCTGACCCAGCACCAATCCGCCTGTCAATCTCCCGCTCCCTTGTACCATCACTCGTGAACAAGACCCCGAGATACTTGAACTCCTCCACTTGAGGCAAGAGCCTATCCCCGACAAAGATGATCTCCCCAAATCATTAATAAAAATATCGTTTATCATTGTCGCTACAGGGAATACATTTAGTTTGAGCTTTGAGTATCAGAAGACAGCACTTGAGAACTCTAACATTAAACGTGCATCCTTTAGTGAACAAACCTGCTGTGGGAATGTATTACCAAGTGTATTTATGTTCAAGTAATAAACCAGTTCAGTCATTGTTTTAAGCAGTTAAACTCAGTATTTAAGACAGGATTAAGATTCTGTAAAAAACTTTCACAGCTCACTACAGAGCACAATTTTGAAATTTTACATTCTTGCATGAATTGGACAAATTTAGCTTGATTTTTTTGATGTAATCTATCAGGCTCTAGTAAAGTTGGCACAGACTGATCCCATGAATCTTGCACGAGAAAAGACATAAATTTGGTTTGCTAGTAGTCCTATTAATGAATTTATGGCAGTTTTTTTAGATTTAGATGCAGTTTAGCTATAAATGAAATTACATAATTAAATTACATATAAACATAAATCACATGTTTCTTTGAGTTTTACAGCTTTCACATGAGGATTTAGGCCTGAGCATGAAGACATTGATGTAGAGCTACATATACTGGACGCAGTCAGCTTGGTAGCCGTTTTTAAAGAGGAACTAAATTCAGAACAAAGAACTTCTACTGGGCAGAATGGTAGAGAGCGGTCCTTGATGGAGGGTTTGGAGGATGAACTCAGTTTGACTGTTCATGTTAATGGACGGACAGACCACCACAGAGATCCAAGAAGCTGTTTGTGAAAATGAAAAGCAGCTAACGCTTCAGGAGCTGGAGGAAGGATCTCTACAGCGTGAGCATGAAGCAAACACTGTGCAGATGTCCAACACTGTGTTCAGCGGTGAAGACCAGCAGACATAGTTAAAGATGTGTTCAGTGAAGCTGCTGGACTGCAAGAAACTGATCAACCCTGACAACCATGTCTATACCAGTAAGTGCAGTTTGAAAACTACTACCAAGCGTGCTTAATGCTAATTTTGGACTATTTAGTGTATTTTTAGGCAGTCCAAAATGTGGGGTGCAGTAAGCAGTGCAGTGACTGGCTTAACATATGTAGTAAGGAGAAAAACTGGTCATAGTCTGGAGAAAAAGCTTTTTATGATGTTTTTATTGACTACATTTCATCAGTAGTTTCATCAATTATATAAAAAGCATTCCTGAATCCAGCCAAATTAATAAAATCAAACTATTTTGGGTAAATTCATGCCTAATTAAGCCCTTGATTTAATGAACTACACTTGTCTTATTTTCTTTACAGATGTGCCAAGCCAGTTGTTGCCCAGCAATGAGAATAGATGTATAAATGGAGAAAAGATTCAGAAGAAAGGGATGAGCAGAAGAGGAAAGCCTCAGAAATCTTCCTCATCTTCACTTCACTTCAACAGACATGGTAAACAGAACAGAAGGAGGTCTTGTCCCTGCTCAGAGTGTGGTAAGTTCTACCAATGGTCAGACCTTAAAGCCCATCAGGTGACGCATATTAAAGAAAAGGCTCACAAGTGCTCTAAGTGCAGCAAGTCCTTCAGGACCGCAACAAGAATTCTCCAGAGGATTCATATTGGAGAGCGGTCTTACCAATGCATTCAGTGTCATAAGGCTTTCACATGCTCAGAGTACCTTAGAAAGCATCAGAGAATTCACACCGGAGAGACTTACAAGTGCGCCTCGTGTGGAAAGTGGTTCTCCAGCCCATCGTCATTGTTGCAGCATCAAAGAATTCACACGGGAGAAAAGCCTTACCAGTGTTCTCAGTGTGGGAAAGCCTTCTCTCAGTCGTCTAACCTTAAAAAACATCAGCGATTACATACTGGAGAAAAGCCTTACCAGTGTTCTCAGTGTGGGAAAACCTTCCCTTGCTCTTCCAACCTTAAAAAACATCAGCGATTATATACTGGAGAAAAGCCTTACCAGTGTTCTCAGTGTGGGAAAACCTTCCCTCAGTCTTCTAACCTCAAAACACATCAGCAAGTACATACTGGAGAAAAGCCTTACCAGTGTTCTCAGTGTTGGAAAGCCTTCTCTCAGTCTTCTAACCTTAAAACACATCAGCGATTACATACTGGAGAAAAGCCTTACCAGTGTTCTCAGTGTTGGAAAGCCTTCTCTCAGTCTTCTAACCTTAAAACACATCAGCGATTACATACTGGAGAAAAGCCTTACTAGTGTTCTCAGTGTCAGTGGAAAGACTTTCTCTCAGTTGCCACACTTTAATTACCATCAGAAAACAAATGCTGCAAAGAAGTCTTAACATCATCGAGGGTTCAAAGGCATTTTGGAGATGACAGCCTCCAATTATCACTCCGATTAACTCTTTGTAGTTCTACAGTTACAGTCTGTAGTCCATCTGTTTCTCTGCACAATTTGTTACCCTGTTCTTTTATGGTCAGGACCCCCACAGAGCATTTATTATTTGGGTGGTGGGACATCCTCAGCACTGCAGCGACACTGATGTGGTGTTGTTGTTTTAGTGTGTTGTCGTGGTGTGAGTGGATCAGACCCAGCAGTGTTCCTGGAGTTTTTAAACACTGATTCCACTCATTGTCCACTCTATTAGACACTCCTACCTTGTCGGTCCACCTTGTAGATGTAAAGTCAGAGACGACAGCTCCTCTGCTGCTGCACAGCTTGTGTTGGTCATCCTCTAGTCCTTCATCAGTGGTCACAGAAAGCTGCCCACAGGACGCTGTTGGCTGTATATTTTACGTTCTCCGTCCAGCAACAACACTGAGGTGTTTTAGAAGTACTGTTGTGTCTGATCTACTCGTATCAGCACAACATACACTAGCACACCACCACCACATCAGTGTCACTGCAGTGCTGGGAGTGATCAACCACCCAAATAATTCCTGCTCTGTGGGGGTCAGGGTAACAAAGTATGCAGAGAAACAGATGGATTTCAGTCTCTATTGTAGAACTACAAACTGAAACTTTATGGTCAGTGGCGCAGATAAAATTGACAATGTAGTTAATAAAATGCTTCTATTTTGTAATTCTTTTAACTCAATACAAAAAATTCAATACAAAGTAAGTTTGAGTGAAAAATAGTTCAGTACTTTTGAAGCACACTGTATTTTATATATATATATATATATATATATATATATATATATATACACACAGACACATTTTAATGTCTCAATTTCATTTGTGTAGAATACTGTAACGTTTGCAGTTCAATAGTTAAAATTAAGCTTATTATGTTTTGAATTGGTGTATTATTCTTGTATCTGATCTCCAGAAGGTGGCAGTCATTATCTAAGATTAGTTTGGTCTTGAGGATGAGTACCTTTATTGATTTTTCTTTAACCTCTCGTTTTATACTGTTAAAATTAGTGATTCAGTCTTTTAAAAAGCTAACGTATTTGCTCATGCTTCAACGTATTTGCGCATGCTTCAATGCTGATTGCTGACTGCCAATGATCTCTGACTGCCAGGGGCTCTGACTCATGAGGCCCTCTGACTGCCAGGGCCCTCTGACTGCCAGGGGCTCTGACTAATAGGGCCCTCTGACTGTCAGGAATCTTTCACTGCCAGGGCCCTCTGACTGATTGGTGTTCCTCATTGTCAGGGATTTCTGACTGCCAGGGGCACTGACTGTCAGGAGCCTTTGACTGCCAGGGCCCTCTGACTGCCAGGGGCTCTGACTAATAGGGCCCTCTGACTGTCAGGAATCTTTCACTGCCAGGGCCCTCTGACTGATTGGTGTTCCTCATTGTCAGGGATTTCTGACTGCCAGGGGCACTGACTGTCAGGAGCCTTTGACTGCCAGGGCCCTCTGACTGATTGGTTTTCCTCATTGTCAGGGATCTCTGACTGCCAGGGGCTCTGACTGTCAGGAGCCTTTGACTGCCAGTGCCCTATGACTGATTGGTGTTCCTGATTGTCAGGGATCTCTGACTGCCAGGGGCCCTCTGACTGCCGGGTGTCTCTGACTGCAAGGGATCTCTTACTGCTGGGGGCCTTTGTCTGCCAGGGACCTCTGACTGCCAGGGATTGCTAGCTGCCAACAATCTCTGACCACCAGGGATCGCTGACCACCAGGGATCGCTGACTGCCAGGGATCACTGACTGCCAGGGGTTCTGACTCATGAGGCCCTCTGACTGCCAGGGGTCTCTGACTGTCATGGGCTCTGACTAATAGGGCCCTCTGACTGCCAGGGGCTCTGACTAATAGGGCCCTCAGACTGTCAGGAATCTTTTACTGTCAGGGCCCTCTGACTGATTGGTGTTCCTCATTGTCAGGGATCTCTGACTGCCAGGGATCTCTTACTGCTGGGGGCCTTTGACTGCCAGGGACCTCTGACTGCCAGGGATTGCTGGCTGCCAACAATCTCTAACTGCCAGGGATCGCTGACTGCCAGGGATCGCTGACTGCCAGGGGCTCTGACTCATGAGGCCCTCTGACTGTCAGGGGTCTCTGACTGTCAGGGGCTCTGACTGATTGGTGTTCCTGATTGTCAGGGATCTCTGACTGCCAGGGGCCCTCTGACTGCCTGGTGTCTCTGACTGCAAGGGATCTCTTACTGCCGGGGGCCTTTGACTGCCAGGGGCTCTGACTGCCAGGGCCCTCTGACTGATTGGTACTCCTGATTGTCAGGGACCTCTATGACTGCCAGGGGCCTTTGACTGCAAGGGATCTCTGACTGATAGGTGTCCCTGATCGCCAGGGGTCTCTGACTGCCAAGAGTCTCTGCTTGCCCAGGGGTCTCCGACTACCAGGGATAACGTTACATAAATACTGATAACAGCACCGTTTGGCCAGAAGCTTATCGATATTCTGAGACTGACCAGTCAGGCACCAATACCAATTTAGTACCTGTTCTCCTGACCCATCCCTAAGAGATACTAAACTAAGAAGGAAAAATAAAGTTGTAGCATGTGTTTAAACAGTTCTTCCTCAGTATTTAGAGACAATATATATCAGTAAATTTCACTGAGACACAAATTCTTGTACAAAACATTTTTCAGTTGCATTTTCATTTATTCTTCTGAATGAAAAGAACAAACTGTTGACAGGAGAGAGACGAAGGCGGATGAAGCTAACTAACTACCAGGGATAGCCAGAATTCGAAAACCACAAAACCAGTTCCAAGTTCAAACACGAGAAAGCCAAAAACCACCAGCGAAAGCACAAAAGGGTAAATCCAAAAGACGAAGTTGGTAACAACGAGAGAAAAGGGTCATAACAGGAAATCATAGAAGATAAAGAAATCGCTCAGTATGTTCTTGTGAAAGAGAAGCAATACCTCGCACCGAAGCCTACTTTGGACTAGTCTTAAATAGTGTCCCAGTAGGTCTACCTGTACATGTGCGTCAGATCAGTAATCAGGAGACTGAGAGCGCTGGTAGTCACGTGGGCGCTCGTCCCCAGTCATGTGATCTCCCGATGCTGCTTGGGAGATGGAGTCCGATATGGTATCCGAGTCCGCCTGAGGCATGACACAAACATAACTATTGCAGAAATACCACTTTTTGTTGACTCCTTTTAACAGGACTTTACTGAAAATAAATAGAAAACATTCTTTCATAGTATTATACTGTATGTCCAGCATGTGCCAACAGAATCTACTGTCCTCAAAAAACAGTTCGTCATCTATGGCAAAGAATTGAGTTTTTTTGTTATTTTTTATTTAACCTAAAATTTGTTCATTTCTGAGTCTACAGGTGGCCCCAGTGCTGCTTTCAGCGTTTGTTGTTTTGCTGTAATTCTGCTGATCAGTTAGAGGCCATATTTTTATTTTATTTGTTAAAACTATTTGTACAGTATTAGATGTTGACACTATCATAGGCATATTTAGTCTTTTGTGTTCAAAAGTTCCAACTTCTTTCTGTTTTGGCCCAAAATATTCAGCTGGCTAATATTATATGCCCTAAATTCGGTGGGACCAATGCATATTGTTCCCTCTTTCTTGTGTTACATTGTTTTATTAGTTTGGATGTTTTCCAAGGCTGGGATTGAAACTTTAGTTGGATGTGGACTTTTCAGGCTAGAAGATGGACAGAAAGTTGTCTACTCACAAAAAACAGTCTGTGCTCAGCTACAGGGACACCACAGCGTAGTGATGGATCAGTCTGAACACAGCGTTGACAGGCTCTCTGAACTTCGTACGGAACGTGTATATGTGGATCAGAGTATCAGTGCTGACTCTGTAGAAGGACAGAGTCCCGGCCGGCCAGTCCAGATACACCGCTATCGTCTCAGAAATGAAGTTGTCCTCTGGTGTTTTTCTGAGGTCGATTTTCTTGCCATCGTGCAAAGCAGTATAGCTGTAATTGGAGCAGTGTAGACTCCAGGATTTGTCATTGCGACCTGCCAAGGAGACGTTCGCCTCTCCAGCCCTGCTGATTCCTCTGTATGTGACCCCTATATTTACCCCAAACACACTCCCACTCCACTCGGCCTCCCAGTAATGCTGCCCAGATAGAGCCTCCTGACACATTACTTGCTTCCACGTTTGGAATCTGTCTGGATGGTCATCGTAGGGGATCTCCTTCATGCTCCATGACACTGTCCTGTCCTCATCCGTCAGACAGAGAGAGCGATGAGCAGTGTTGGGGTCCAGAGTGAGCCGACAGATATCTGCAGAAAAAACAGTCAGGAACAATGTAATATACTTTATCTTGGGTTCCCTGAAGTGGGATTAAAAGAAGCACAAATCTGCTTCGTTTTCTGTTGTGTTTTTCATTTGTTATTTGACTGAAAGACAAAACCTTTCAAAAATATTTTCAGATTTTTCAATTAAATCTTAGATGTAAACAAAGTCATTCAGAGTGATTTGGTGTTGAAACTTCCCAGGTCAGAATTGTTCCAGATGTCAGTTGTTCGATTATCAATTTTGAAATTAAATTAAAAAATTTTTCACAATCTCTACATAATTAAAAGTTTAACATGTCCACAAAGTCATTCAGGGTAGTCTGGTGTGAAGAGCTCTCTTCTAGAGAAACTTACCAAGTCAATTGTTCACAGTGGTGGTGATAGGAACCAGACGTCCACCTCTAAAAGCTCCCTCTCAGAAAGTTACTTCTTGAAATGGTTAGGAATGCCCTGCCTGATGTCTGAGACATTAATTTACTGTAGCTTTGTGATAAAGTTCTGAATTAAGAATCATAAACATTACATGTAAAAAAGGCTCATGTAGGTTTCCTGGTGGTTCTGGATAATAAATAAAATGACTATATTTGTGTTGTAGTCAGTGCGACCCCTGGTTCCTATCACCACCACTGTAAGAACATCTGAGTCTGGACATTTCTCAACAACACACAACTTAAAAACTAATCTGAGTGCCTTAGTCTGCATCTGAACCACTGCATTATCACAAATTTTTCCTCTTTAAAATGTAAACTTTCTAATGCAAAGTTGTCCTCAAACAGTATTTTTTTCAGTTTCATCACTATTTTACCATCAGCAACATTACACGTGAAAACTTAGAAGACATGTGTAGGTTAACTGGTGGTTTGACAGTAAATATATTATTATATCTTATATTTGTGTAATAGACGTCACGACCCCTGGTTCCTGAGTCTGTGAACCATTTAAAAAGTAAACTTCTTTGTTTACATCTCAACTATCAAATTCAGAAGGAATGTTGGAAAATCAAGTTTAAGTTAAATTAAGATTCGTCATCCTGTTTCTGCAAGGCATCATCTTCAGAACGCGTGGGATTGTAAGTGGGTACTTTAAAGACCTTGATTGAATTATATTCCACAACTGAAATCTTGAGGATATAGAGGATGGTTTTGCCCTCCAAGAATGCAAGAACTAAGAATGAGTTCAAGATCTACGTGAAAAAAAGCTTGAGTGATGATTTGTATCAACGCATCACACAGTTTGACCGTAATTATACAACAATGGATACAGTTTTGCACAGTGTCATATGCAGCTGCTGAACTGCCCACCAGAGGTCATCATCTCCTGAATTCTACCGGCACTCTCTCACACCTGACCTTAATCTCCATTCATCAGCTCCTCTACAAATACACTCTCTATGCACTGTTAGTGTTTCACAGCTCTGTTTTTGGCTTCTGACCCTCTGCCCTGACTCTGCTTTTAGGCTGTGTTTGGCCAGATCATTTTACAACAAAGGCTTGTACAATTTGGACAAAAAAAAGAAGAAATACTCACAACTCAAAAAGCTCTTCCTCATTCGAATCTCCCCAAAATGGTCCGCTCTAAGTCAGTGGCAAAACCAGTGAGGTGTTAATATTGTGAGTTAAGAAGTGACTGCAGTGTTTCATATTTCAATTAAAGATGCTGGTCATTCCCAATAAGTAAGTGCATAGAGGTCAAGCAAGTTATGTTCTTTACTCACTTAAGTTCTTCCAGTTTGTAGCTTGGATTTTCTATTATGTCAAAGATCATCTTCACTCCTTTCACTCCAGTGTGGTTATTACTGACATCCAGCTTTCTGAGCTGCGAGAGGTTTGAACTCAGAGCAGAAGCCAGAGATGAACACCCTTTTTCTGTTACAAGACACCTACACAGCCTGGGGGAAGGGTTGCGTATGTAAGATTAATGATGTAACACAACAGTGCTGTAGGTCAGTGATTCTTAAACACTTGTGTTGAAGCACTGTTCCACCAATGCTCATGTAGTCCTACCATTAGATCATCTGTCTTTGATAGAGCTCATAATTTTCAATCTCCATTTTTGCTGATTTTAATTTTTCTACATTTCAACACAGAAGCTGCTATTTTATGATGAACGGACCAAAAGAAATGCTCAAAAATCGCTTGGAATAAAACTTCTTTACATTAACTTACATTAAAAGTAAAGAACATTTTGTCCGCCTCCCGTAAAGTTACCATTTTGGACACACTTGTTTTTTTTGGATGATATATTTCATAAGTAACTATCATTTTTAGCTCACATGTCTTCCACGTTTACTTTAGCATGTGGTCTGTTTGGGCTGCTTTTAGTTAAATGTGCAAAAAAAGTAGAAGTGTTACTTGTTCTAGTAAAATTGTTGCTCAGTAGCATATTTACGAAGCTCCTCAGAGTAGAATTGCTGATCTTGGATCGATTTCTGGCAGTAAATAAGATTCCTGCCCAGGAAATAGAAGAGGAATCTCATTCCTCGTACTCCCATTAGAACATTAAATCTTTCAGTAAGTAGGAAAATATTGACAGTTGGAGAAATATGCTAATTCACATTTATTTAGCAATGGTCATTTTAGGACTGGAACTGATTTATATAAAATAATGTGGCCTAGGGCTACAACAAAGTGGTAGTCATTATGATAAGTTTTTGAAATCATCTAAAAGAAAAGGTTATTGCTATGCATTACTTGTACAGATAGAGCTCTGAGTCAATGTCAAAGTCAAGCACCAAGGATTACATTTAAAATCTCAGTGTAGCTTTGATGAGAACATGGGAACAAAGCTAATATGAGGAGTGGAACAGTAATGACATTGATTTTGCCTGAGCAATGCAGAAATGTACTTACTTGAGCAGCTGAAGTTTGCAGAATGGACTCGTAAGCCCCTGAGCTAGCAGTGATACTCCAGGGTCTTGCAGGTTATTGTTACTCAGGTCTAGTTCTGTTAAGCATGACATTCTGGAGCTGAGGGCACGAGCCAGAATCTCACAGCTCTGTTTAGTCAGATTACAGTCTTTCAGCCTTATAAGAAAGAAGAATGAACACAATCGATTTACAAATTCAAAAATCCACAACACAAAAAAATGTATAGTGCAAATAACTTACAATGCTCTTCTAGATGCGACAACTAGTGGTATTGTTCTCCGCAGACCCTCATCTGACCTGAGATATTTCTTCAAGTCAAATTCCTCTAGGTCATCCGTTGACATCAGGAGTAGATAAACGAGGGCGGTGCACTCCACAGGCGTGAGCTGATGATCTGATCTAGAACTAATATAACTCTTAATCTCCTCCACCAACGAGTTGTCATTCATCTCATTCAGGCAGTGGAGAAGATTGATGCTTCTTTCTGGTGAGATCTGCTTCTTGATCTTCTGCTTGATGAACTGGACTGTTTTCTCAGCTCCTTCAGTTGACCTCAGCTGTGGGAAGATGTTTACCAGAAGTGTCTGATTGGACTCCAGTGAGATACCAAGGAGGAAACGGAGGAAGAGATCCAGGTGTCCGTTCTGATTCTGTAAACTCTTGTTGATGGCAGATTTGTGAACATCAAAGAGGCTGTTTTTCACTAGCCATTTCAATTTGTCAGCAGTGTTATCAAGGAGAGGATTTGTCCTTGTCATGCTGTACACATAAAAGACATACAAGGCAGCAAGAAACTCCTGAATGCTCAGATGCACAAAACTGTAAGCCCTGGCCCTAAATATAGTCTTCTCCTTTCTGAAAATCTCAGTGAACATCCCAGAATACACAGAGGCAGCTTGGACGTTGATGCCAGACTCTTGCAGATCTTTTTCAAAGAATATGAATTTTTCCCTCAAGAGGTTCTTGTAAGCAAGCTCTGCTAATTTCAGAATTTCCTGAGAATTATCACTGTATTTCTGTGGGTTGCTCCGATACCTCCCTGGATACTTCTGAAGTTTCAGGTCCATTTGGTAAAGCATGAAGTTTGTGTACATTCCTGTCAGAGTTGTGGGCACATCTTGCCCATCTGCTTCTTCTCCTTCATCGTCATCGTCTAACATGAGCTGAAGCACGGTTGCAGATACCCAACAGAAGACTGGGATGTGGCACATGATGTGAAGGCTCTTGGATTTCTTAATGTGCGAGATGATTTTGCTGGCTTGTTCCTGATTGCTGACCCTCTTCCTGAAGTATTCCTCTTTCTGGTCATCACTAAACCCTCGCACTTCCGTCACAAGGTCAATGTGTTTACTGGGTACTTGATGCGCCGCAGCTGGCCGGGAGGTTATCCAAATACGAGCAGATGGAAGCATGTTTCCAATGATAAGATTGACAATCAGCAGGTCAACAGATGACATCTCTGTCACATCACACACCATTTTATTGCATCCAAAGTTCAGTGTGAGACAACTCTCGTCCAAACCATCAAAAACGAATATGACATTACTGCCAGTGAGGGCCTCTACATCCTCGATCCTCAGGTCAAGCTGGTGGTAAAAGTAACACAGTAACTTGTAGAGGCTGTACTGTTCCTCCATGATGGGGTTCAAATCTCTGAATGGTATCAAGAACACAAACTCTATATCCTCATTGGTTTTTCCTTCAGCCCATTCAACAGCGAACTTCTGCACGGACACCGTCTTTCCCACCCCTGCAATACCCAGAGTCAGCACCGTCCTCAGTTTTTCTGAGTCTGAAGGACCTTTGAAAATGTCGCAGAACTCAACTGGAGTGCCCACAGCAATTGCCCTTGACATTGCTTCAATCTGCCACACCTCATGCTGATGACTGACTCCCCCAGTGTGACCTTCCACAATATAGAGCTCTGTGTAGATGTCGGTCAAAGCTACGCTGTCCCCTCCATCAGATGTCCCTTCGTAGATCATTGAGCATCGTTGTGTTGTGTATGACTTCAGTTCATCACGAACTTCCTTTTTTCTTGTGTCTAAAAAACAGTATAGCACATTGTTTTCATGGGTCTGCAATAACAAGAAAACAAGGTCTGCAACACTGCTCTAGTGCTTCATCAGTGGTCACAGGACGCTGTTGGGTGGATATTTTTGGTTTTCCGTCCAGCAGCAACAACACACTAACACTCCACTTATGTCCCCGACTGTGTCTGATCCACTTGTACCAGCGCAAAACTCACTAACATACCACCACCGCATCAGTGTTACAGCGTTACTGTTACACATCAGTTCTGAGAATGATCCACCACCCAAATAGCACCTGCTCTGTGAGGGTCCATGGGGGTCCTGACCACTGAAGAACAGGGTAACAGAGTATCAGAGAAACAGATGGACTACAGTCTGTAACTGTAGAACTACAGAGTGCAGCTATACAGTAAGTGGACCTGATAAAGTAGACAATGAGCATAGAAACCAGGAGGTCATAATGTTATGCCTGATCAGTGTATGGATAAAATAAACATTAAAAGTCAGTTTACATCAATATTGTGGTAAATATGTGTATATGTCCAACACATATGGATATGCCAGCTTATGTCTTAAAAGAAACAAAAAAACTTACCATCACATATCCTTGAATGTTCTTTTCCTAAAGTAAATTAAAAAATATTTAGTCAGGTGTATGGTTCTGAGTCAAGTAAAAAAAAATAAACGGTTGCTTTTAAAAAATTTTTTGTGCTATTTGTTTTGTTTATTCTGATGGTAAAGTGATGCAGGATGTAGCCTTATGATGAAAAATGTTGCTGAAATATCTTGTTGCTGGTTTCCCAGTTTATGAATTACAAAATAAAAAAATAAATATACAAAGCTCAAAATACTTGACAATTTAGTAGTAGTAATAATAATAGTAATGATAATAATAATAATGTCATGTAAGAAATTTAATTAAAAAAACAATAATATAAAAAAGAAGGTGTGACGTAAATTCAAGATAGCGCACCACGGCCTGCATCACTCGTGTTGAAGTTGAAGATGACTGGAGCTGAGAAGTGGCTGTTGCACAGTGTGGGAGCGATCACAGTCCCCCTGGACTCAGCACAGATTGAGCTCTGAACACAGACAGCCTGAGTGGAATCTGCTTTTAAATAGAGAACAACAGAAAACAGATGAACTGTACCAGAGCGACAGAAAATATGGGTAGTTGACCTGTGCTCAAATACCTCATACACGGCTAATATAACCAGTATAACCAAATTTTACATTACGTAGCCTGATTAAACACTCAAATCAGTAAACGTTATTAACAGACTAACAGTATTACAACAAAACAGTGGCATGTGTGTTTGTAGTGACACGTGTAAAGAAATGCCGGATGTTCTGAAACCATGAAATTTTAAAGGTAATTAGGAATGATTTCTATTTTTAAAGATGTGTTTGCAGCCTACCTCTTTCTGCACCATGCTCAGTTTCCTGGAGTATTTCCTTCTCCATTCCACTGCAGAAGTAAGCCTCATCAATGTTCTTGTGTTCTTATGTCCATAGTAAAATTAACATCTGTCTTCCTGCCTTCAGCTTCATCTTGCTTAAACACTCTACTTGAAATTTCTTGTGCCGGAGATCCAGGCTGTTAGTCACTGAGGGCAAGGTTTACTTTTGGGTTGGGTCTGTTTGTTACATCTTCAAACAGGCGCTGGTACAAAGTCCTGTCAAGAGGCCCTGTAGAAAAAGAAGGAAATAGCTGAAAGAAAACTGCGAAAAAAGGAGCTGTTGAGCAAGACTCCATGTTGCAATGCACAGAAACCATGGGAAGTGTTGAAGTTCCAAAGTTACGCCACTGGACAGGTGATTAAAAGAGCACCCATAAATATAACTACCCAAAAGGTTTTGTGCATAATGATCTTAGGCTTGTGTGCAGCTGCTCGTCCATGGAAAACCCTTTCATGAAGCTCCTAAATCCCAGTTCTTGTGCAGATGTTGCTTCCAGAAGGCAGTTTGGAGCTCTGTAGTAAGTGATGCAGCAGAGGACAGATGATTTGCATAACCTGTGCACTTCAGCCCTCAGCAGCCCCACTCTGTGGGTTTGCATGGTCTACAGCTTCATGGCTGAGCTGTTTTTGATACTAGCACATCCATTTCATAAAAATAACACAGTTGGCTGGGGCAGATTCAGCAGGACAGAAATTTCACAAACCAACTTGTAGCAGTGGTAGATCATCAGGACCAGGACTGCGACCACTGGGCTACAGAATGGCAGTACATGTGTTGACCCGGCACAAAAATTCCAAATGTAGAAAAATATATGTATATGTATTTCCTCATATTCTAAATATGTGCTACATTGTGTGTTGAAGTATTTAAATGATGATGATATGTCAGAATATTCAAATATAGAAATATAGGACAGTACATGAATTATAAGCACATTTATGCAAATTATTTAAATAATATAATTTAAAAATTATATATATTTTTTATCAGAAACAAATGTAAACATATTTTCTTTGCATATGGGACACAGTACTATAGTACTTTGTACACAATTAGTGTTTTGTACATGTAATTAGTGCTTTGTAAACAGTGTTTTGTACATGTAATTAGAGCTTTGTAAACAGTTAGTGATTTGTCCTTGTAATTAGAGCTTTGTAAACAGTTAGTGATTTGTCCTTGTAATTAGAGCTTTGTAAACAGTTAGTCATTTGTACATGTAATTAGAGCTTTGTAAACAGTTAGTGATTTGTATTGGCAGGAAAGGCTTTCATGAGAGCTGTGTTGTTGCTCAAATAGAATTAAAAACATCTAAATGTCAACCTGAAAAGTATCTCAAAGAAACAGTTATTTCTCAAACAAAATAGTAGTTGACAAACAAAAAAGCTGCACAGGCCAGACCTGAGTAAACATCAATCACAGCTTACCCACCTCTCTGTCTATGGAAACAGAACTGCATTCAGTCCTGTAGGGGGCAGTATGAGCCCTTCAGTCATGTAGTCACAACACAAAAGGGATGTGGCGTCATTAGCTGTAGTAAGTCTATGTGGGTGTGCATGACTCTGCATGTAAGTGTCTTTGCATGAGTGCACGCAGAGTGTATGGAAGCAGAGTGTGAGGTCACCGCGTTTGTGAGGGCCTCAGAGCGAGTGACAACCACAGGCGTTACTGAAGATGCAAACCTGCTGTATCGATGGAAGACAGAAAACGGTCACTTTGGGAAATCTGCACTGTCAAAACAACAAACAAACAATAATCTGTGTTTTTGCTTCTCTGAGCATTAACACAGATCACTGCTGAGCTAAATTCAGTTGATCTTATTACCTCTGAAATCATAATGAGAGAGGCATAAACAAATGCACACACTGAAGGAAACAGAGAAGCTGTTAAGGAAAAAGCAATAATTCATCTGCTTTGTGACAAATGATGGCCTTTCCAGCTTGGTACAATCAGCCAGTCAACCCAGTCAACTAATTTTCATAGCAAACTTTTACCCCGTCCGCCTGTTTCAAGTTCCAGCCACATAATCTAGTTGCAGGTTATGCCTTAACCCTTGTGTGGTGTTGGGATCTGTGGGATCTGTTTTCAATGTTCACCGGAAGAAAAACTGATGTGATTTAGTTACATTTCAATCTCAGACTCCTTGTCCTTTCACTCATTTTCTGTGCAGAACATATAAAATAACCCATTTTAGTGTCTTCACTCTGTGCACCCCCCACACGTTTATATTACACATGTGGTGTTGGGCAGAACCCACAGGAAGTAAAAGTGTGGAGGTGCTGTGTCCTTCACATGGCCTGCTGTTAGTGTGTGTGTGTGTGTGTGTGTGTGTGTGTGTGTGTGTGTGTGTGTGTGTGTGTGTGTGTGTGTGTGTTAAATAAACCCATACAGACATCATAAGTGGACCTGGTTTATGGGGAAAACATAGTAGTACTCAGCAGGTCACTAAAATAAAGCTGCTTAAGATAAGCATGAAATGAGGGAGGTTTCACAATTTAAGCAAATAATTGACTTTATTCAGCGATCTTAGAGGTGAGTGGTTCTCCTTCACCTTTTGAGCTCTCCAGAACAGATTTGACAGTCACAAAACAAAATATGACACTCTAACAGGGACGGCATGTGGGACGGCACTTAAAGTGTGTTCAGACACACTCTGGCCTTGTGGTCAAACCGAAACTGAGAGTACTCTGAAAATAAAACTCAACAAACAGAACCTGAGACATGAGAGACAGCGCAGTGATACATGGTGTGGCTATATACACATGAATGTTGATGCAATAAAGCCAAAAGCTTGCAAAGGCCCAGATACCATCATGCGGTTTGTCATGTAGTGAGGTCCACAGTGGCATATTCTGCAGAAGATTCGGCTGCAGGGTGGGACAGTTGTGCCATGGGGTATATATCCTTGACTGGGGGGGCTGTGGGTGGGTGTGCACTTCTATTAGCAGCAGTGTGAGGACCTGGATCCTGAGTGGTGGCATAAACTGTACTGGTTGCCCGAGTGTCTGGAATCTCCTCGTAAAAGGGAGTGTGAGGAACCTTAGAAGAGAAAGACAGTTGTGAAAATGGCTCACTGAGATGCTGCTTTGAAAGGCTCTTCACAGTACATACTTAAAATGATGGATCTTTAGTAAATGAAATGGCTTTGCATAGAACCATGAGCACTCAAAGAACCCTTTGCATGATGAAATGTTTTTTTGCATCATGAAATGGTTTCTTCAGATTGTTGGATGGTTGTATATAGAACTTTTTCACACCCAAAAGGGTTCTGCTACTGCAATGATGCCAAGGTCAAACCCTTTTGGGTGCTTCAAAAGGTTCTGCATAGAAGCATCTATAGCCCATTCAGACACATTTCCAATCTGAAAAACCCTTGAAGAACCATCTTTTTTAAGTGTGTACACTTACGGGTTGTAATTATAGCAGGATCGTTTTTGGTGTTTTGTAGATGGTTCTATATATAACCGTTTGGAAGATGGTTCTATATAGAAACTTTTAGATAAGTCTTCTATATAGAACCATCTACAGCACAGTCTTCATCAATCTGAAGAATACAAGATGCAAAGAGTCATTCAAGCATGCAAATGGCTCTTGGAGAGTTCATGGTTCTTTATAGAACCATTTTCTTTACTGAAGAACACTTCAAGAACCGTCTTTTTTAAGTGCGTAGGCATAATATAGCTAAGAATAGTTCTCTCTATCACACACAAACACACACACCCTTACATCATCGCTGTTTACTGTGTTTCTTCTGTTTGATGAAGAGGAGGCCGAGTCTGTGGGACACAATTGGACACAAAATGTCATGATCTGTCGAGGAGTAGATTAGAATCAACATTATTTTTCTAATAATTCTTGATTTTAACTAGTAGAAGAAAAAAGTATTAAAAGTAAAATGTTCTAAATTCCACAAGTGCCTCTATGGGATTCTCAGAGTTATGTTGGCGGCAGCCTAATGGAGGTGTATGTCCACTTTGCCACACTTATGCCGCCTCACTGCCCCTAGTGTGTGTGTGTGTGTGTGTGTTCACTAGTGTGTATGTGGTGTTTCGCTGCACGCATGGGAAAAACTTATTGCGTGCTCAAATGACCTGTATTTAACAACTGACCATTTGCAAAATCCTTAGTTACTGTTGTTTTGCTGGGCTGTCTGGTAGCATCTACTGGACAACTCTCAATTTTTGTAGGAGCGGGAAAATAGAACGTGTAAAATTGCGCTAGTGCCTCTATGGGATCCTCTGCGTAAAAGTATAGAGCATGGTTGCACAGATTGATGTACTGAGAAGACTTAGAGAAGACAATGCATAGGCCTGTGATTGTCAAATGAGCCCCCAAGGACCCCCAAACAGTCCCAAGGACTCCCAAACAGCTTTCCACTGCATGGCGCCAGTTCTACTTGACTCAACTCAGTTGTACATGCCTTTTTTGGTTTTCCATTTGGCAAAGTTGGTACCTTGTACCTGGCACTCAATGACTTTTTGGTACCATCTCTGTCGAAGTTCCAAGCGAGCTGAGCCGATACTAATAGGTCATGTAAAATCGCAGATTGTTGCTTGGTCAAAGAGAATCACTATGCACATACGCTAACGTTAGCTACCAGGCTAGTGTAGCCTTTTGCGTGAGCAACCAGAATCGTCTTAACTCTGATGCAGTTTTTCCTCAACTCTCCCCTTTTTGTCAGGAGTCTTTTGTCTTGCTGCCATCAGGCTCTTCTGAACAAAAATGTCTCCTTCAGGCAGTTTCCTGAGGGGGTACTATATCTGTAAAGGAAAACGAAGTAGCTGGTACCTAAAGCACGTCAAGCCGAGCCGTTACCATGCAGTGTAAAGGCAGCTTTTTTTTCTATGCCTAAATATCAAGGTGGGTAAAAAAGGGGACTGTCCGGAGAGCCATGAGAACCAGTTTGAGAACCACTGGCCTTGTACATAAGACTAAATGCCACTGCTATACTGGTAATGCTAACAGCAGCGTTTACATGGCTGCATCCTGCCATCGGCCACATGCTGTTTATGGAAATGATGCTATGAAGCACAGAAGGATTTCTTTTTAGTGCCATCATTTAAATGTGGCAGTGTGATGTTGTTACACTAGATTATTCACTTCAGAGATGTTATTTTGAAATCAGCGAGAGCTTTTAATTGTTCAAGCAATTCATCGAGGAGGGAAAGGGGGGACTATTATATGTAAAAGTGTTCTTTCTATCTTAGTTTTATTTATTTTATTGTTTCTTTTATCTACTGCAAATTATTTAGCTTATGAAATTATAAAATATATAATAGAAAATTCAGGAGGGCCTGGGTTTGATTCCCCTGCCGGGTGACCGGGGTCCTCTCTGTGTGGAGTTTGCATGTTCTCCCCGTGTCTGCGTTGGTTTCCTCCGGGTTCTCCGGTTTCCTCCCACAGTCCAAAGACATGCAGTCAGGCTGATTGGACATGCTAAATTGCCCCTAGGTGTAAGTGACTGTCTGTGTCTGTCAGTCTGTCTGCTCTGCGATGGACTGGCGACCTGTCCAGGGTGTATCCTGCCTTCCACCCGATGACCGCTTAGATAGGCTCCAGCACCCCCCCCCCCCCCTTAGAAAATGGATGGATGGATGGATGGATGGATAATAGAGAAGTCTGATTTACTAGAGAAAGTTCAATATGGGCGGAGTTTCAGCAGCCTTTACTTGAGTGGCATACTAAGTAAGCTGTAGCTCCACCTTTCATCCTCTCTGTAAAACGTCACTGTGAGAGAAGGTGTGTGCTGGCGCAGCTCTGTGATTTTGAGTTAAAACACACTTTACATTTTCCAGTTTTCACCATAAATGAGTTAATTGAGTCACAAGAACATTATAACACACTGGCTATGCTGTTGCACAGTTGAAATACAGTTTTATGAGGTTTTAGCACCTCTTTATTCGCTGTTGGCCATGAGTTCTGTTAAAGAGGAATGCTAATTACAAAGTTAGAGTATGGATGCTAATTGTTCACAGTATGTTTCTTATTTCTTTTGCTTAATAAGACGAGATTAAACCGGCGTTGCGTGCATTTGGTTGGTTTTAAAGAAGAGCTGTAACTTTTATTCACAGTTTTAGGGTTTGTATAGTTTGTGTAGTGTAGCAGCTTTGTTGTCATCTGAGTGCACGGTGTTTAACAGGCGCAGCTGAGAGAGAGAGAGACATAGAGAAAGAAAGAGAGAGAGAGAGAGAAAAGCTAATGAAGCCTGTTTATTTGCCTTTTGTAAACTTGCAGGTGTAGAAAATAAACACTCCCTCATGTTAAGCTAGGTGTGTTGATGTCATCCCTTCGTTCATCATTCAACTCTACACAACACAAAAGTAACCCATTACATAAATGCAGCGTTTGAATTAGTTTCTCTTATAGGCCTGAAAAACGGGTGTGTGTGTGTGTCTGTGAGAAGCACCTCGTGTCTTTTTATGTGTCAGTTTGTAGACGATCAGTGCTGATCCTCCAATCAGCAGCAGAGCCACACAGACACCCACAATGATGATGGTGGTGATGGAGGAAGCTGGAGATACAGTTGGAGAGATGAAACAATACACAGAAGATGAGGTGCAGGTATGTATGTATGTATGAATTTGGTTCTTACCAGATGCTCCAGATGCTGATTGAAGATCAGGAAATAAAAAACACATGGCTTAATCTTAAAAAACTAATTCAGAAACCAAAAGGTTGTAGCAAACACATCTGCTTGCACGGTTCTATGCAAAATGACATGTTTTGATTGTTTTTAAAGAGAAAAGAAGTGAACAGAACCTTTGCAGTAAAGTATTTTTAAAATACACCATTGTCCTGTTAATGTCAAAGGACAGTTACTTTATATTTGATTAGTTTAAAGAATACAGAAACCAAAATTTTAAAAAAGTAATGATGTGCAAATGTCTGGACACCTTCAGTGCTTAGGAGCACCCCCTTTGGCAGCTTGCAAACACTTTTCGTAGCCAGCTGGAAGTCTTTTTATTCTTGTTTTAGGAATTGTTTAGGAAGCCAGCCTTTTTTCAGTTTCAGTTACTAAACTGGGTGTGTCATATTTGCTTCCAGATCAGTTCTACAGTCTGCCACACAATCTCAAAGCTAGAAAATGTATTTATTTGGATTTGTCATCAGCTGAAGTACCAATGTTCTAATGAGGACTAGCCTTAATAAGTTTTAAAACTTTATAACTCAAACTTTTTCACTCTTTTGTAAGTTCATCAAATATAAAGTAACTGTGCATTGCCCATAGAAGCCAAATGTTTGCATACAAATGTGTATGTTACATAAAATTGAGGTAAAACTGTGATTAAAATCGATAGGTTCTCACCTGTAACCTGAAGCTGTATTTCATTGAAGAGAGAGTAGTAAGGGTTCAGATCTCCTTGCTTTCGTCCCTGAACTCCACACAGGTAAACTCCTCCATCCTCTTCAGTCACGTCACTGATGCTCACGTTGAAGAGGTTTTCTTCTTGATAGTCAAAAAGAGAAAACCTCCCATTTTGTGTTGATAGTCCAAGAGTATATATGACCACACTATAGTTGTGATCAGTAGCTTTGTACACGTATTTGGAGAGATATTTAGACTCCTGTGGATATTCACAAGTAAAGGTAACCGTATCTCCTGGATGAGCTTCCTGTGTGAGCGTCTTTCCACAACAAGGATCTGAAAGCAAGAACAAATAAACCAGATAGTGGTTTGCAGTGAAAAGATACAGTCCATTCTTCTTGACCAAGAGATCTTGATCTCACATTTTGCCTGGTTACTTTTGTTAAATTGATCCCAGGGAATCACTGAATGTCACTTAAATCACTGCAAATTGGAATCTCTTACCTTCTTTCACTTGCAGTGTCACGTCTGTAGGCTTTACTGCTGGGTCTTCTACTCCACACCTGTAGGTCCCACCATCCTGCAGACTGACGTTTTTAATGAGCACACTGAAAATTCCAGCCAGAGTTTCATTGACAAAGAAGACTCTTCTTTCATGGTCGCTTGTGTTCTGCGTCTTTGAAAGAATCTTGTCAGTGCATTTGCCTCGGCTTATCTTGCAGAAGTACTTTGTGTGATTCATGTATCTCGTGTGACCATATTTGCAGTTGATGAGGACACGTCCTCCTGTGTACCCGGTCACTTCAGCACAGTCCACTGGACCTGCCAATCATAAAGGAGTTCCTCTTATAGTCTTGTGACTTACAGCATGGGCATCGCGTCATTCATTAAACATTCAAACTATCTTAATACCTTGAAGTCCAGCTTTATTATTCAGGTAATAATCCTAAGACTTATTAAAGGTACTAAACTGTCACTAGGGCAGATCCACGCTTGTTCCTGGGGTGGGACCCTCGAGGCTCCATCTCAGTGCCTTCAGTCAGGAAACATAACTGAACCATACTCCACTGAAATGATCTGTTCTAAGCTGTACTGACTCCACACACCCTGCCTCGCCTCCAGGCTTTTATTCTACTGTTCTGTTTTAGAACATTCGGTTATGAAAAGGAACAAATACCAACTTTTCACCTGGAGAACCTGATTTAAGCTCCACAACCAGACCTTAGAACCACTGTAGAACCTCTGAGGGAACGTTTACACTGTTTGTACCTTGATGAACGAAAAATGTTCCTGTACAGAACCTTCATTTCTAACAGTGACCTATGTTTCTACTATATGGCACACTATGGTTCTTCAAGGCTTCTTTAGTAAAGAAAGTCGTTCAATATAGAACCATGAACACTCTTTAAGCATGTGTAAATAGCTCTTCGCATGTCGAAATGGTTCTTCAGATTAATGGAGATGCTGTATATAGAACTTTTCTGAAAGAGGTTCTATGTAGTACCAAAAAGGGATCTTCTATTGTCACAGGTTTAACATCATACCAATAGCAGAACCCTTTTTGGTATCAAAAAATGTTCTATATATAATCATCTACAGTGCTATGCAATCTGAAGAATTTTTGAACCCTCAAAGAGGGTTCTTTGAGTGTTCATGGTCCTATAGAGCCCTTTTCTTTAGTAAAGAACACTTGAAGAACCATCTTTTCAAAGAGTGCACTATAACTACTAAGAATAAGTCAGCAACTACCACTAGCTAAAGGGTGGGCTGACATACAGCCCCCTTTGGGCTTAAAGGCCTTAACATCTCTAGGCTCATTATTATCATAAATAATCTTAAGGCTTATTATCTAGTACGTTATTCAGTAACTACTACAACATGACTATGCAAGCTACATTAAATCTGAGGCACCAAATGATCGCGTCTCACACTTTTAATGAAGAAAGAATGTAGTAGATCAGTAGAGTATCTGACCTGAGGTGAGGTAGAGGGTGAGGATGAGGAGCAGGACCTTCATCACCGAGGCACTGTGTTTATCTGATCCTGTCCGTTTGCTCTCAGCACTTGCTGATGATGCCGCTCAGCAGTTCTAACAGCGTGAAACGTTGTCTGTTCTCTCTCTGCTGCTAAATGGAGGCCCCACCTCCTTCCTCTTGCCTTTCCTTTATGCTTAACTCCCCCCTCACACCACCCGCATGACTGTATGATTCACAGAAGTTGAGTTATAATATGGGAAGTCTTGTTTTGACCGCGTTTTCCTGTTGCATTACTGGCCTGGCTTCTTTTTCATGGCTGTGAGCTCGTGGTTGACTTTTTGGATCTTCCACTGCAGAAGTGAACAGAATTATAAACAAAACCGTACTCACTACGAGTTGATGCTGTTTACACACTCACATGGTCTCTTTTGTAGTAAATATACAACCACAACCGTGTGGGTGTGGGTGTGTGTGTGGGTGCGCCTGTGCTTGTGTGAGTGTGTGTGTGCTTGTGTGTGTGTGTGTGTGTGTGTGTGTGTGTGCTTGTGCTTGTGCGTGTGTATGTGTGTGTGTGTCTGCACTTGTGCATGCGTGTGTGTGTGTATGCTCAAAAAAACAAAGGGAACACTTAAACAACACAATATAACTCCATGTAAATCAAACTTCTGTGAAATCAAACTGTCCACTTAGGAAGCAACACTGACAATCAATTTCACAGCTGTTGTGCAAATGGAACAGACAACAGGTGGAAATCATTGGCAATTAGCAAGTCACACTCAATAAAGGAGTGGTTCTGCAGGTGGGACCACAGACCACTTCTCAGTACCTTTCTGCTTTCTGGCTGATGTTTTGGCCACTTTTGAATGTTGGTGGTGCTTTCACACTCGTGGTAGCAGGAGACGGACTCTACGTGACAGAGTCTGGAGACGCCGTGGAGAGGAATCTGCTGCCTCCAACATCCTTCAGCATGACTGGTTTGGCAGTGGGTCAGTAATGGTGTGGGGTGGCATTTCTTTGGAGGGCCGCACGGCCCTCCATGTGCTCGCCAGAGGTAGCCTGACTGCCATTAGGTACCGAGATGAGATCCTCAGACCCCTTGTGAGACCATATGCTGGTGCGGTTGCCCCTGGGTTCCTCCTAATGCAGGACAATACTAGACAGGCACGTGGAGGCCACACACAATACTGAGCCTCATTTTGACTTGTTTTAAGGACATCACATCAAAGTTGGATCAGCCTGTCGTGTGTTTTTCCACTTTAATTTTGTGTGTGACTCCAAATCCAGGCCTCCACTGGTTAATAAATTTGATTTCCATTGATTTTTGTGTGATTTTGTTGTCAGCACATTCAACTTTGTACAGAACAAAGTATTCAATGAGAATATTTCATTCATTCAAATCTAGGATGTGTTATTTGAGTGTTCCCTTTATTTTTCTGAGCAGTATATATATATATATATATATAAGTAAAATGTGTGTGTGTGTGTGTGTGTGTTTGTGTGTTGAAAGCACCTTGTATTCACATGCACAATGCAGTGGTAACCCTGCAGCCTGTGATGATGATGCTGGTTCATGATTGAAGAAAAGTGACCTGTGTAATGATTCAGGTTTACAAACTGGCCTCTGAGATAAAGGTGTCAGTACATCCTGAACCACAGGCATAACCTTTCAGTGAGACTAAGCTCATCTGTTATGAGCCAGATGTGGACCCGGCCTATACCAGATTGGGTCTGGCACTTTTTTGTGGATCTGACAAAACATTTCACATGATATTTGCATTCTTGCAGTGATCTGTAGAGATGTACTGTATGTGACTGACTGTAATGTGTGTGCACTTCTGCCACTGGAGCTGGTGCCTGAGACTCTGGAGGTGTGACTAGGTAGATGGCCACAAGGCTCATGGTAGCACACACCCTCCAACGAAGGGACTTGTTGTGTTGTTTTATTGCTGTTGTCTACTTATTATAGGCCCTGTGATGGACCAGTAGCCTGGGGTTTCATGCCTTCCCATGCCTTCAGAACTGCCTTAATTCTTCATGGCAGACTTTCAACAAGGTGTTGGAAACGTTCCTCAGAGATTCTGGTTGGTTATTTGAGTTACTGTTGCCTTTCTATCATCTGGAACCAGTCTGCCCATTCTCCTCTGACCTCTCACATCAACAAGGCATTTTCATTTTCGTGAGTGTATAATGCATATATCCACTTCACATTTACACACATAAAGTGTATAGTCCCGTGTACAGGTGCATATACTAATTTATTAATGCATTACTGGTATTCATTTACTAGTCTTTTATAACAGTGTATGTGTACAATGACTAGAACATGGATGTTAGCCTGCTTGCTATCCAGCTGACCATTTAAAAAGCATAAAAGCCAGACTAGCATAGGTAGGAAAGTGTTCCAGTGCGCCAGTGGTTCCACTTCATTAAGTTCTAGATAGTCATAATTCCAAATAAATTCCAAACGTCACATCCTAGGTTGGGATCCAGTCTCATTCCTGAGATTCCTGATTCCTGAGTGTCCCATCCTGAGTCTGCATTTTTGCACTGTACAGTGATGAGTCCAGCAGGAATCAGCAGGTCATTCTAGTCTTGGGCGGTGCTTAACTGTGGCATACTCAGTAGCAGATTCCTCCTTAATGAAAGCGACTGTGCTTACTAGGAGATTACTAGGAGAGTCTGGATTCTTCTGGAAGCTCACAGTGGCGTAAGCAGGGCCTTCGTCTTTGGGTAGTTGCACTGTAGAATAGATACACACAGCTGCCAAAATGAGAGAAGCACAAAAACACAAGAGATTCATTATTTGAAAGCGAATGCTTAACTGCTTCTTAGCACTATATCTAAAACTGCTTTTCTAATATGATAAGAGTGGTCTGTCTCAAGAAGGCAACATCCCACCTAAAGAGCTTGTATAACTGGTCACTAAATTAATTGATGACCATGAAATCAATGTACACATCCATTCTCAGGATTTCAATCCAGCTACATGTTGGGATGTTGGTGGGAGAATGTGGAGCTGGATACTAGTTGCCACACCAATCAACAAAACACCAAATGGTGGAAGGTCTTTGGAAGACCAACTTGAAATGCCATGATTAGCACGGGCCACTTTGACAACAAAGCTCACCAACAAATGGTGGAGTCTAAGACCATGAATAGTCTCGATCGAATAGTCAAAAGGGGCTAAGACCAAGTCAAGTCTTTAACTGCTTCCAGTCTACTGCCATTTCTTGGTCTTTTCAAATTGTTTAAAAGTGAGAATCAGAATTAATGTTCAGAACTGCAGTTATTACTTTTAATTTGCTGTACTGTTTAAATGAAGTTTTATAATTACATAAGTAATTACATACATTAAGTAGCATTAAGCTATATAACGAATTGTCTAAATCAAAACCAAACTGATGCAATGATTTGGTTTCGAGTAGCTTATGTGTTAACAAAAGAAAGTATTTTTAAAAAACAGTAGTTGGTCCCAGTTGAGATAAATTTGGTGAGACAAATGGGGACCGAGAAAGGTTTGAGAAAGAAATAAATACTGTGACTATATAACAGTGCTAGCTTCCAGATCAGTGGGCTTGCAAACAGCTTTCCATAGATTTCTACAAATTACTAGATTTTTTTGACCAAGAACCAGTTTGTGAAACCCAGGCTAAGCCTAGGTTACAACTGCCAAAGGGGGGGGGGGGGGGGGGGGGTATGGCTGTTCATATTTAGTCCAAGACTAGGCTTAATCCATGCCTGGGAAACCAGCTCCAATCTTGCTGTAGATCATTTGCTCTATTTTGGATGTTACCTTTGTTCTTATCAGAGCTGTTGGTGGATGGTGAAGTGTTCATATAAACACTGGTGTCTGAGTCAGGATACTGTCCGCTGTGATTAACCTCCTCATAGTCACAGGCCGCAGGAGAAACCTGAGAATGATTGAGATTGATAAGATCTGCAAAGCAACAGCTTGTTCACAAAACTGCACTCAAAAAGCATGAAGAGACATACTCTGTCACTGTTTGTTATATCTGTCCTATTTGAAGAGGAGGAGCCTGTGGAATACAAACAAAAGTCACATGACTGATCACAGTAATATAAATCGGATCATTCTCTGAAATCAATCTGCTTCTTTTCCCTACATGAAAATGTCTTACTAGTTCATGTCTTTGGCCATATTTAGCACAGTTCTTCCAACAAACTGTGATGATTTTTGCCCATCTCTAAATCGTCGTCTGATTTTGGATTACGCCACCGTGAACCAGCAGGCAGAAAGAGTAATACTGACCAATAATATCGTATTTCACCTCCCACCCACCCCCACCTATCATCACTATTCTTTTTTGACTTACTTGGACAAAGTTTAAGGCTAGTTCTGTTTCTCCAGGTAGCAATATGATCGTAAAGAAGGACACAACTACTCTAAAAAACTTATAGAGGCTTAATGTTTCACTCCAGAAATCCCAACAGGTTTTGGAAAATGCTGTGCACCTCATATAAAATCCTTTTTTGTTGATTTCTAAAATCAGGTTGAACTCCATACTTTTAGTTCTACTCTAAAGTCAACACTTTTAGTTCTGAAATGGAAGTTGTAGGTTGTAGAATTCAGGTAAAACCTAAAAACTTCAGAATTAAGTTGTATCTCAAAGCCAGTTTAGTACACAGTCATAGGCTGGAAGGAAACTCTAGGTTTGAGCTTAACCTATGGCACATTTCTTCAATCCAGAATAAATCTAAGCCTAGACTTAATATTTCTAAAAGGACTCAACACCTTTGCATCATTGGTGTAGCTATTTTGTCCTGTACTGGGTTTAATTCTAGAAGCGATGCTTTAGATTTCAGCTTATTCTGCATATTCAGCTATGGCCTTTAACAATAATAGAATAAAGATTCTGCTGTACAATATCAAGACTATTTTAAGCATATGAGTGTATGAATGCGTGTATGTACCTTGCGTTCTTTTGTGTTTCAGTTTGAAGAAGATCAGTGTTGCTCCTCCGATCAGCAGCAGAGCCACACAGACACACACAGTGATGATCACAGATGGAGCTGGACCTGAAAATACAACAAGGGCAGAGAGACTGGATCAAAGGCTCAGCATAACATTCATCTAAAAATATACAGGTTCATCAATAACATGCAAGGTGAGACATAAACGTCTGTTCAGAAGTTTGGAATCACTTGCTATAGTAATGCTTAAGGCACCTGAGAAAATTATATTTCAATGTGTTTGTTTAAACATTCCCAAAGTTCACCGCATAGTAGCCCAGTATTAGTTGTGTTCAGTACTCCATGATGTAAAATCACTAGCGCTGGTGATGGAACAACATTTCTCTATGATTTCTATAGGATTAAGGCTAGGACTTTGACTTTGCCATTTCAACACATTAACTTTATTCTTCTTTATCCATTCTTTGGTACCGTCGTAGTTCGTTTTGGTCTAAATGAGCATTATATTTGGAGAAAGGAAAGCACTGCATTCCAGAATAATGATCTATGAAACATGGTGGTGGTAGTATCATGGTCTGGGCCTGTTTTGCTGCATCTGGGCCAGGACGGCATACATACTTTTGCCACTCACAGATACAAAATATTGGATCATTTTCCTCGATAAGTTAGTGACCAATTCTAATATTTTTGTCCCATTTGTTTTATTCAGTTCTCTATGTACTGTTACAACTTCTGTGAAAATCTGATGAAGTTTTAGGTTAAATTTATGCAGAAATGAAGAAAATTCTAAAGGCTTCACAAACTTGTGTCATGGGAATCCTGACAGCATAACAAATTACAGGTGTTGAATAAGCAATAGTATTTATTTAGGAAATGAAAGTGTGACAGACCAGAGAGTGAAGAGATGAGAGTGCGCTCTGAGGTGGTCACCCTTACAGAGGGCTTTATACCCTAAACTAGGTGTTGGCTAGACACCAAATAAGGAGAGGTTTGACCGCTGTTAACAGTTTTCAGCAGATTTCTGTTAATATTGCCATATAAGGTTATGAGGACATGCAGCATCTTCAGGTCAGGCTGTACATGCATGACCAGTGCTGCCCTGACTGAATATCTTATGAAAGCAGAAGTATTGGGGGTGTAGGACAGGTGACCAAGGTCAATCCCTATATGAGGATCCTGTTTTTGTATCTAAGCAGCTAAGCACATCTATCAGTCAGAGGACAGGGTGTTTTGTCCATGACATTTTGCCCATACATAGTCTTACACTCTGCAAGCAATAAAGCAAATACATGGAATTAATACAGTTTCCATAACACTTTCAAGCACCACTGTACTTACATTATGTATTACTCCAGTGCTAACATTAGCTAAACTGTAGTTTAAAGCTAGATATCCATCCATCCATCCATCCATCCATCCATCATCTTCCGCTTTCCCGGGGTTCGGATCGCAGGGGCAGAATCCTAAGCAATAAGGCCCAGACCTCCCTTTCCCCAGCCACTTCCACTAGCTCTCCATGGGGGATTCCGAGGCGCTCCCAGGCCAGCTGGGCAATATAGTCACGCCAGCGTGTCCTGGGTCTTCCCCAGGGTCTCCTCCCAGGTGGACTTGCCTTGACACTTCCCGAGGGAGGCGTCCAGGAGGCATCCTAACCAGATGCCCGAACCACCTCAGCTAGCTCCTCTCGACGTGGAGAAGCAGCGGCTCTACTCCGAGCCCCTCCCGGATGACCGAACTTCTCACCCTATCTCTAAGGGAGAGTCCAGACACCCTGCGGAGGAAACTCATTTCGGCCGCTTGTATTCGCGATCTCGTTCTTTCGGTCATTACCCAAAGCTCATGACCATAGGTGAGGGTGGGAACGTAGATCGACCGGTAAATCGAGAGCCTTGCCTTATGGCTCAGCTCTTTCTTTACCACAACAGACCGGTAAAGAGCTTGCATCACTGCTGACCCAGCACCAATCCACCTGTCAATCTCCCGCTCCCTTGTACCATCACTCGTGAACAATAAAGCTAGATATGTTTATTTTTTTATGTTATCTGTGCAGGTGTATGTTCATAGGTCATGTGCATTCATATGTCTTGGAGGAGTGGCTTTGGAGGTAAGGGGTGTAATATTTTCTGTTGTAATTTTTCAGAAACTAGCTAGGTCACTCGGTCTTTAACTGTAAGATTTAGTGGATGCATTTGAGATTAGGAGACCCTTATTAGTCCCACAATGGGGAAATTTCACCTCCACCTTTAACCCATCCATGCAATGAAACACCAAATACATGTAAATGCACATACACTAGGGGGCAGTGAGCACACTTGTTCAGAACGGTGGGCAGCCCTATCCACAGCACCCAGGAAGCAGTTGGGGGTTAGGTATCTTACTCAAGGACACCTCAGTCACGTACTGTCAGCTCAGGGGATCGAACCAGTGACCTTCCAGTCACAGGGCTGGTGCCCTAACCTCCAGCCCATGACTACACCAAAGAAGCATTTGACCCTGACGTGATCAGGAGAACACCAAAACTGTGCTGGACACCAGCCAGGACCAGAGTTGTGCACCCTGAAATGTATTAGCAAGGTAAAAACAAGTCTATTGAGATGTGAGAATGACAGTAAAGGCCTTTTTCTAGTCTGAACACAGCTTTGTCGTTCTCTTTCTCACTTCTATATTTCTGAAGCACAGATAACCACAAACTCCTCTCTGCTGATTTCCTTTGTCATTTTCCATCTGGTGGTTTCATTTTTAATCACTCTCTCTTTCTCACTCTTTCAGGTCAAGAAGTCAAAGAAATGTTTAAGCAGTAGTCTTATGTATCACTCACTCAGAAACACAGCTGACTTCTTGCTTTAATTTTCTTTGATTTCTGTGATTTTCATGGGGTATGAAGAATGTCTTGTTGTGTAAACCTTGTGTGCTGAGTCACTGACAGTGAGAGAGCAACTGTATAATCAAGATGGGTTTTTAAACACCTCAAATAGCAACAACAACGTGCAGAGCTCATTAAGAACAGAACAATTTATAAAAAGGTGTTTATAAAAAATCTTAACAACAAAACATTTTTTGTTAAAATGTTAATTTTCCTCTAAGTTAAGCACACATAAATAATTATATGTCCCAATTTTTAAATATAATTAAAATTTCCTTATATTTCTTGGCTCATTTTCATTTCTCAGTGACTTTTTAAACAAAATCTAAATTTTAATTTATTAATCAGTTATTGATTAAATTTTCATCAAAATCAATTCATCATTTTTGGAAAATGTTCAAAACTTTTCAGGAGTCAGAGTCAAAATTAAGCAAATTTGCTGACCTAACAGAGATGGAAGAACTTCTAACTAGACAATTTTAAGAAAACTACAAAGGTTGCCCTTTTTTACCATTTACCATTGGAAACATGCAGATGCACTTCAGTGTAGATGGAGGACCCCAAGCTCTCCTCCCCACACCAGTAAGTCCCAGAATCCTCCTCTCTCAGATCTGTGATGGTCACAGTGAAGACTCCAGCAGGTGCATCATTACTCAGAGAGAATCTGCCAGTTCTGTTTTTCTCTGATGAAACTTTGACTCCGCCTTTGTCACAGCTGGCCAGCTGCTGCCCCATGCAGAGGAATTTCCCATCACTCTCTGGAGACTCTCCTCTGTAGCTGCACTCGATGGAGACACTGAGTGTTTCTCGTCCAAAGACCTGAAGCACTAAAGACAAATGAAACCTTATATGACCTTCCATAGATTTCATACTTTGACTTGAACACACAAAATCAAGACCCCCATGGACCACCTTCTTTCCTGACGACCTGCAGTTCAGTGGAGAGGTAATTCATCAAGACATCTCCTGCTTCCACTCCACACCAGTATCTCCCAGCATCCTCTGCCTTCACTCTGCTGATGTTCACACTAAAGACTCCAGCCGTGATGTCATCATGCACCGAGAATCTCTCTGTCTTGTTTTGAGTCGTCCGTTGAGCAATTAGAGAATCACTGTGTTCAGTACAACACTCATCTTTACACACATGCTTTGAATTCTGCTTATACTTTGAGTCATAAGGGCATCTGATCTCGACAGCATCTCCTTCATGTCCGATCACTTTGCTGGCTGAAATCATGGCGATGATAGAGAACATTCAGTGTTGCTACATTAATTCAAATATATTAGATGAAAAGGCTTATTAACTTACAGATAATGCTGATTTGCACTCTTATGGTCAGGGAAGTGTAACTAATATGCCCTTCACTGGTCTCCACTCCACACCAGTACACTCCAGCATCACTGAGGGTCAGATTACTGATGGTCACAGTGAAGAGTCCTGGTTGACTGTGGTCAGATAAGGAATATTTCCCTGCAGCTCTGATGTCTTGGCAGATGAGATTCTCGTCCTCTTTGCAGAAGTGCTTTAGACTGGCTCTGAGTGTCGGTGGGTGCTCACAGCTGATTGTGAGAGTTTCTCCAATATAACCAGCCTGTGAGATGATCTTCCCACAACAGGGATCTGAGGGAAAATTATTTCAAATATCACATCATGAAGATTTTTGCTGATGTGGACATAGATGATGCATAAGAGATCATTTCTTACCTTCCTTCACCTCCACATTCACCTCCCTGTACTGCTCAGTAAAGTCTGATACGTCCACTCCACACCTGTAGGTCCCTTCTGTCAGATTTCTGAAGAACACCATTAAGGACTTTCCACTGGTGTCGTCATACAGAGAAAATCCTCCATTCTGCTGCCATTCATTCTGGACATTGGTGTAAGTCTTCTCTGGACATTCCCCTTCCAATTCCCTACAGAGGAATCTGGCTTTAGGGTTTTCCAGAGGGTGTCGACATTTCATCATGATGCGTCCTCCTAAGAAGCCAGTCACTCTGACTGAACTCTGAACTTTATCTGTCAAGTTAAACACAAGTTAGATATTCACACTTAACAGCACTTAGAATCTCATCAGTCAGTAGAAAGTGTGCAATTTTAAGTTCATATTTGGTATATTTTAACTCTGATGGATTACAGCAATACTCTTTTTTCACTATTACGTTTTGGTTGGAAACAGAATGGTTCAAATCTTGACACGCCCAGTGGAAAACTGTTCACTCAGTATTTCCACTTGGTATCAAGGTAGATACAGTGAAGCTAGCCCATTCATTTGTTTGCACTTCAGGAGATGGACTGAAGGCTTTACAGGTTAGATTAACTACAAACATAATTAAGAAGAAATAGAGCAATTAAAAAGTATTAGAACTTCTAGAAGTTCTAAAGTTCACCACCGGTAATAGATGAATTTATGTTTCTCACCAGCAACGTGTAGATGCACAGTTTTGATTGTGGAGAACACTTTGATTGGATATTCCCCGGTCTGTGTGCCACAGAAATAACCCCCACCATCCACTTCTTTCAAATCATGGATTTTCACAGTGAAAAGGTTTGAATGTTCATTATCAAAGATGTAAAAATTGTTTTTCCTGTAGTTTCTACCAGGTAAAGTATAAATCACCATATCAGCTGAGTGACCTTTTAGTTTGAATAAATATTTCCATTTTAGCTTATGTTCCTCTGCATAGTCACAGCTGATGCTGACCTCCTTGCTCAGATGTCCAGTCACTGTTACTGGCTTCACACAACAAGCATCTGTCAATCATAAAAAACGTCATTGTTTACATGTATAAAATTTAATTATATGGTTACTGTTTGATCTTAGGTAATTTTTCACCTTTTTGAACTTTCAGTTTGATCTCCTGAGGCCACCTATTCTCCCATGCCAATCTGTATACTCCAGCATCCTGTGGGTTCAGCTCTCTGAGTAACATTGTGAAATATTCTTGAGTATTTTCATACAGTGAAAACCTTCCTCCATTAACAGGGTCTTCTTGAGCACTGAAATACATTTCCTTTTCGCAGTCATCTTCTGCCAACTTGCAAAAATACTTCAGATGTTTCAGGCTTTGAAGGCTGAGCATGATGAGGCTAACCCAGAGTAGCCAATCACGTCAATGCTGCTCACTAGACCTGCCAGCAAAAGCAAATACTCAGTAAATTCAATAAGCTTGGAAAACGAGTGTATAGGCAACTTTAAAATTCAGTTACTTTGGGGGAGTGAAACTGGACTAATTGGTTCAATAAGAGTATTCAGTTAAAATAGATGACTGACCTGTGATCAGGGAGAAGACGATGATGATCTTCATTCTGAACTGAGCTTCAGCTAAACTGGTGTTGTTCCGTTTGTGGTTCTTTAACTCAAATGAAACTCAAGTGCTTCCTCCTTCTCTCTCTCGCTTTGTAGCTTGGTTGATGGTAATATTGCTTGACTGATTTACGTACTGTGATGTGTCTTCGTATCCCTCTGCCTGTAGCAGAGTTGAACTAGAGGGGGCGCTGCAGAGGCGGAACTGAGCATGATTTGGAAAGATGTGTTTAATCAAGGCTGGTGTATTTTATTATTACAGAGCTGTGCATTGCAGCTATTAATGAAAAGAAAAATGTCTTAGGGTGTATTTACTCTTTCGCCAGTTATGACTTCAAGTTTCAAAATTGATCAAGTTTCAAGTTTGTCATTTGCACAAGATGTCAGGCCTTTTATGCATTAAAATGTTTATGGTGAGGCTCAGGTACCACTCTACAGAAGGTAAATAAGTAAAATTAAAATATAAGAAACAAACTGAAATATATCAAATATACACAAAATATAGAGAAAATATACACTCACTGGCCACTTTATTAGGTACACTTGCTAGTAAAAGGTTGGACTCCCTTTTGCCTTCAGAACTGCCTTAATTCTTCATGGCAGACTTTCAACAAGGTGTTGGAAACGTTCCTCAGAGATTTTGTTTGGTTATTTGAGTTCCTGTTGCCTTTCTATCATCTGGAACCAGTCTGCCCATTCTCATGCCCATAATACAAGATATTTTAATTTTGGGAATCTTTAATTTACATCATTCCCCCCTTTCGCGACAAATAGTCGCGAACCATACAGCTTCTGTGTTTCTGTATGATTATTGTAACTATCAAATAGTCTACTTAGTTAAGTTAATACCTGTTACTATAGTCAAAAGTAAGTGTTTCTATTATCAAAAGTAAGTGTTTCTATTAATAATTGTTTATACTTAATACCTTAAAACCCTAGAGATGGTTGTGCATGAAAATCCCAGTAGATCAGCAGTTTCTGAAATACTCAGACCAGCCCGTCTGGCACCAACAACCACGCCACGTTCAAAGTCCCTTAAATCCCCTTTCTTCCCCATTCTGATGCTCAGTCTTCACTTCACCAAATTGTCTTGACCACCTATACATGCCTAAATGCAGTGAGTTGTGGCCATGAGAAAGAAAGGAAAAAAGAAGAGGAGCAGAACGATTCAGTGAAAGAAAGAAAGAAAGAACAACAAGAAAAAAGAGGGAGAAGAAGTAGATGAGGAAAAGAGACAACTAAACCAGCAGCCTGGAAAGGTGGAAGAAGAGGCCAATGTTCTGGACCTGCCAGTAGGCCTCGAGTCCAGCAACCTGAAAAACATTTCGGCTGAAACACTGAAGAACATGGCACCGCCACTACGAGAGAACCTCACTGAAGAAGCTGATGTTCTGGAGCTGCCAGTAGGCCTCGTGTAAGGGGGAGCGAGGAGGCGGATGCATACGCTGAGATAAGCGAGATTTATTAGGGGCAAATCCAGGGTCGTAGTCAGAACAGTCCAGGGTCAATGAGCCGACACGGACAGATCGAGGGTAAGACATGACAACAACCAGAGCACCCAGCAAACAGACTTCAAACAAAGACCAATACAATGACAATACAAAGACTGGCAAACACAAGGGGCAAACACAGGGCTTAAATACACGTAACAATGAGGGACAGGTGAATACAATCAGGGGCGGAGTTACAAAACCAAAACACGAGCACATGGACAGGACTGGGAGGAGCCAACCGTGACAGTACCCCCCCCCAAAGGCACGCACACCGAGGCGTGCCAACCAAAAACAGAACCAAAGCAGACACAGGAGACCAAAAACCAAAACAAACTACACAGAGACAGGCAAAGACACAGGAGCAAGAGAACACGAAACCACGGGCACAGGCTCAGGAGCAGAGGCAGAAACGGGCACAGAGGCAGAAACACAAGAAACCGACACAGACGCAGAACCACAAGAGGCAGAAACAGGCACAGAGGAAGAACCACAAGAAACAGGAACAGACACAGATGGAGACACACCAGACACAGGAACAGACACAGATGGAGACACACCAGACACAGGAACAGACGAAACAGAACGAGGACAAAAAACGGAGGGAGGACGAGGAGGCACAACACAAAACGACGCCGAACGAGAGACGACCGGAGACACAGGACGAGGAAAACAAGAACGAACAACAGACCACGCAAAAGACAGGGGAACAGGCACCAGGACAGACACAGGAACGAAAACGGGCACGGAAACAGAAACAGGAACAGAAACAAAAGGAGACACAGGAACGGGAACCACAACGGGAAAGGGAACTGAGACAGACACAACAGTAGGGAAAAGGACAAAACCAGGTACAGAACAAGGCAGAAACAAAGGAACGGAAACAGACACAGAAGGCACAGAAGGACCACGGGGAACAGGGACAGAAACGGGATTCCCAGGGGGAACAGACACAGACGAGGGCGGGATGGGTGGGAACAAAGGGGATGTAACGTCCACGGAGGTAGGCGGGCCTGCTACGACGTCCACGGAGGCAGGCGGGCCTGCTACGACGTCCACGGAGGCAGGCGGGGCGGGTCCGGAGGCGCGGCGACTGGCGGCGGGTCCGGAGGCGCGGCGACTGGCGGCGGGTCCGGAGGCGCGGCGACTGGCGGCGGGTCCGGAGGCGCAGGCGTGCCGCGGGGTGCGGCCACGGGATCAGAAGTGCCGCGGGGTGCGGCCACGGGATCAGAAGTGCCGCGGGGTGCGGCCACGGGATCAGAAGTGCCGCGGGGTGCGGCCACGGGATCAAGCTTTCGGGCTGGGGACCTCTGCTCCAACCTGGAGGAACACACAGATACTGGACCCACTCGGCCGTTCCCAAAGCTCACTCGAGCGATTGGCAGCTCGCAGTGACGCTTGCGAACGAGCCGTGTACCAAAAAACGGGTCATCTGAATGTTCGTTCCGTCTGACCCCGTCTTGCACTGCAGGTCGCTCCTCCCTGCAGTGGCGCTCAAGACGGGCAGACCCAAGGCGCTTACCTGAGCTCTCGTCGCCCGGATACAAGGCGGGAAGGCCCTCCACTTTCTTGCGGGACCGACGAGACGCTCGTGTTCCCCCAGCGCCAGGGGATTTGCTGTCTCCGGCTTGGTGGCGTTGGGACACGGCGAACTCGGGCTGCTTTGAAACAGCCGGAGTTTCGTCCCAACGGAACAACCACATGCCGGAGTCTCGCTTACCTGCTGCGTCCTGTGTAGGCCAGTCTTTCTGTAAGGGGGAGCGAGGAGGCGGACGCATACGCTGAGATAAGCGAGATTTATTAGGGGCAAATCCAGGGTCGTAGTCAGAACAGTCCAGGGTCAATGAGCCGACACGGACAGATCGAGGGTAAGACATGACAACAACCAGAGCGACCAGCAAACAGACTTCAAACAAAGACCAATACAATGACAATACAAAGACTGGCAAACACAAGGGGCAAACACAGGGCTTAAATACACGTAACAATGAGGGACAGGTGAATACAATCAGGGGCGGAGTTACAAAACCAAAACACAAGCACATGGACAGGACTGGGAGGAGCCAACCGTGACACCTCGAGTCCAGCAGCCATAAAAGCATTTCGGCTGAAACACTGAAGAACACGGCACCGCCACTACGAGAGAACCTCACTGAAGAAGCTGATGTTCTGGACCTGCCAGTAGGCCTCGAGTCCAGCAGCCATAAAAGCATTTTGGCTGAAACGATGAAGAACACGGCACTGCCACTACGAGAGAATCTAACTGAAGAGGCTGATGAGGCCATAAAGTCTTTAATGAAAATGCTGCTGGTCGAGGCACAAATGGAGCAGCTTCTGGGTGGGTTAATGAGATAATAAAGAGGTCTAGAGAAGCCTAGACCCAAAACTCATTCTCATCACCAGAGGATCACAGAGACACATGACACAAGACAGGTACAGCTTCTGGTCCTTGTCATGGTCCCTAAACTGTTCATCTTTTAGTCCTAGTATTGCTCCCTAAACGATTGTTATTATAGTTCTACAAATGGTTCCAATACTGTGAATATTTTAGTCTTAGTCATAGTCTATAAACTATGGAGCTTTTAGTCCATGCCATGGTGCTTAAACTGTCTCTCTTGTAGTCTTAGTCATGGTCTCTAAATTGTGAATCTTTTAGTTCTAGTCATGCTTTCTAAACTATGAAAATTTTAATTCTAGTAATGATTCCAAAACTGTGGAACTTTTAGTCTTAGTCATGGTCTTTATGCTATGAATCTTTTAGTCCTTGCCATGGTGCTTAAACTGTGGATCTTTTAGTCCAAGTCATAGTCCCTTAACTGCAGATTTTTTATTCTTAATCATGATCCGTAACTATGAATCTTTTAGTGCTAGTCTTGGTCGGTAATCTGTAGATCTTTTGCTCGTAATTATGGTCTCTAATCTGTGGATCTTTTAGTCCTAGCCATTGTCATGGATTTGTGGATCTTTTAATCCTAGTCATGGTCTCTAATCTGTGGATCTTTTAGCCCTAGTCAGGGTCTATAATCTGTGGATTTTTTAGTCCTAGTCATGGTCCCTTATTTGTGGATCTTTTAGTCCTAGTCATTCAGAGTGTTTCAGTGGTGAGTGTGAGTGTTTCAGTGAGTGTTTCATGGTGAGTGTGAGTGTTTCAGTGAGTGTTTCAGTGGTAAGTATGAGTGTTTCAGTGGTGAGTGTGAGTGTTTCAGTGAGTGTTTCAGTGGTAAGTATGAGTGTTTCAGTGGTAAGTGTGAGTGTTTCAGTGAGTGTTTCAGTGGTAAGTATGAGTGTTTCAGTGGTAAGTGTGAGTGTTTCAGTGAGTGTTTCAGTGGTAAGTATGAGTGTTTCAGTGGTGAGTGTGAGTGTTTCAGTGAGTGTTTCAGTGGTAAGTATGAGTGTTTCAGTGGTAAGTGTGAGTGTTTCAGTGAGTGTTTCAGTGGTAAGTATGAGTGTTTCAGTGGTGAGTGTGAGTGTTTCAGTGAGTGTTTCAGTGGTGAGTGTGAGTGTTTCAGTGAGTGTTTCAGTGGTGAGTGTGAGTGTTTCAGTGAGTGTTTCAGTGGTAAGTATGAGTGTTTCAGTGAGTGTTTCAGTGGTGAGTGTGAGTGTTTCAGTGGTGAGTGTGAGTGTTTCAGTGAGTGTTTCAGTGGTGAGTGTGAGTGTTTCAGTGAGTGTTTCAGTGGTAAGTATGAGTGTTTCAGTGAGTGTTTCAGTGGTGAGTGTGAGTGTTTCAGTGAGTGTTTCAGTGGTAAGTATGAGTGTTTCAGTGAGTGTTTCAGTGGTGAGTGTGAGTGTTTCAGTGAGTGTTTCAGTGGTGAGTGTGAGTGTTTCAGTGGTGAGTGTGAGTGTTTCAGTGAGTGTTTCAGTGGTAAGTATGAGTGTTTCAGTGAGTGTTTCAGTGGTGAGTGTGAGTGTTTCAGTGAGTGTTTCAGTGGTGAGTGTGAGTGTTTCAGTGGTGAGTGTGAGTGTTTCAGTGAGTGTTTCAGTGGTAAGTGTGAGTGTTTCAGTGAGTGTTTCAGTGGTAAGTGTGAGTGTTTCAGTGAGTGTTTCAGTGGTAAGTATGAGTGTTTCAGTGAGTGTTTCAGTGGTGAGTGTGAGTGTTTCAGTGAGTGTTTCAGTGGTGAGTGTGAGTGTTTCAGTGGTGAGTGTGAGTGTTTCAGTGGTGAAACACACATAACCACACACACACACACACACACACAAACACACACAGAACAAGAAACAATACACACACACACACACACACACACAAAATCATCAACCAAAATATATATATATATGCCCTGCGATGGACTGGTGACCTGTCCAGGGTGTATCCTGCCTTCCGCCCAAAGACTGCTGGGATAGGCTCCAGCACCCCCCCTGGATGGATTTTCTCCCTGATGGAGAAACGGCTTAGAAAATGGATGGATCTTCTTCTTCTTTCGGCTGCTCCCTTTAGGGGTCGCCACAGCGGATCATCTGCCTCCATCTTGCCCTATCCACTGCCTCCTCTACTTTCACACTGGCCATCTCCATGTTCACCTTCACTACATCCATAAACCTTCTCTGAGGTCTACCTCTTCTCCTTCTACCCGGCAGCTCCATCTCCAACATTCTTTACCCAATATATCCACTATTCCTCCTCAACACATGTCCAAACCATCTCGACCTGGCCTCTCTGGCTTTATCTCCAAACTGCTCCACCTTCACTGTCCCTCTGATCTGCTCATTTCTAATCTTGTCCAGCCTTATTATCCATCCATCCATCCATCCATCCATCCATCCATCCATCCATCCATCCATCCATCCATTTTCTAAGCCGCTTCTCCATCAGGGTTGCGGGGGGGAGCTGGAGCCTATCCCAGCAGTCTTCGGGGGGAAGGCAGGATACACCCTGGACAGGTCGCCAGTCCATCACAGGCAGACAGACAGACACAGACAGTCACTCACACCTAGGGGCAATTTAGCATGTCCAATTGGCCTGACTGCATGTCTTTTGACTGTGGGAGGAAACCAGAGAACCCGGAGGAAACCCACGCAGACACAGGGAGAACATGCAAACTCCACACAGAGAGGACCCTGGTCGCCCGGCCGGGGAATCAAACCCAGGCCCTCCTCGCTGTGAGGCGACAGTGCTACCCACCACGCCACCGTGCCGCCCAGCCTTATTTTATATATTTATATATATATATATATATATATATATATATATATATATATATATATATATATATATATATATATATATATATATATATATATATATATATATATATATATATATATATATATATATATACAATGGACAGTAATGAATAAAGAGGCTGCAAAACTGAAACATTATATATATATATATATATATATATATATATATATATATATACATACTAAACACAAAGTAAAAAACCCTGACATGATGTTTTCTCACAGTATTCCAAATAGAGATTTTTGTCTATGTAACTAGATAGAAATCACAACCTTCTAAATAGTTTGGATACATTCACTGCTTTGTTAGGTACACTTAACTTATATCTACACTTCTTGTCCATTTTATCAGGTGACATAAACACTACATTTCATCCAAATCATTGAATTCAGGTGTTCCAGTCACTTCCATGGCCACAGGTGTATACAGCCAAGCCCCTCGGCCTGCAGACAGCTTCTAAAGACATTAGTGAAAGAATGGGTCGCTCTCAGGAGCTCAGTGAATTCCAGCGTGGTACCGTGATCGGACGCCACCTGTGCAGCAAGTCCAGTCGTGAAATTTCCTCACTACTAAATATTCCACAGTCCACTGTCAGTGGGATTATAACAAAGTGGAAGCGATTGGGAACGACAGCAACTCAGCCACGAAGTGGTCAGCCACGTAAAATGACAGAGCGGGGTCAGCGGATGCCATCTGTGCAACAAGCCCAGTCGTGAAATTTCCTCTGTAACAAAAATTCCACAATCAACTGTCAATGGTATTATAACAAAGTGGAAGTGATTGGGAAGGACAGCAAGACGTAAAATGACAGAGCGGGGTCATGGATGCTGAGGTGCATAGTGCACAGAGGTCACCAACTTTCTGCAGAGTAAATTGCTACAGACCTCCGGATTTCATGTGGCCTTCAGATCAGTTCAAGAACAACGTAGAGAGCTTCATGGAATGGGTTTCCATGGCCGAGCAGCTGCATCCAAGCCTTACATCACCAAGCGCAATGCAAAGCATCGGGTCTAGAGCAGAGGAGACATGTTCTCTGGAGTGACCAATCACGCTTCTCCGTCTGGCCATCCGATGGACAAGTCTGCGTTTGGTGGTTGCCAGGAGACGGTACTTGTCTGAGTGCATTGTGCCGAGTGTAAAGTTTGGTGGAGGGGGGATCATGGTGTGGGGGTGTTTTTCAGGAGTTGGGCTCGGCCCCTTAGTTCCAGTGAAAAGAACTCTTAAAGCTTCAGCACCAAGAGATTTTGGACAATGTCATGCTCCCAACTTTGTGGGAACAGTTTGGGGACGGCCCCTTCCTGTTCCAACGTGACTGCGCACCAGTGCACAAAGCAGGTCCATAAAGACGTGGATGAGCCAGTTTGGTGTGGAAGAACTTGACTGGCCTGCACAGAGTCCTGACCTCAACCCCATTGAACACCTTTGGGATGAATTAGAGTGGAGACTGTGAGCCAGGCCTTCTCGTCCAACATCAGTGTCTGACCTCACAAATGTGCTTATGGACGAACGGTCAAAAATTTCCATAAACACTCCTAACCCTTGTGGAAAGCCTTCCCAGAAGAGCTGAAGCTGTTATAGCTGCAAAGGGTGGGCCGACATCATATTAAACACTATGGATTAAGAATGGGACGTCATTCAAGTTCATATGCGTGTGAAGCCACACGACCGAATACTTTTGACAATATAATGTACCTGCACAATCACACACTTCAGTTAATCTATTTCTCTGCATAATGTCATAGCTTCCCTTGACCCAGGACCCCAAAGGACCACCACAGAGCAAGTAGTTTACTGCACTAAATAAGCGCACTCGTTATTATCATTATTAATCTTAATTATTAGTAATTAAAGGCTTATTATCTAGTACATTATTCAGTAGCTAACACGACTATGCAAGCTACGTTAAATCTAAAGGACCAAATGAACGCGTCTCACACTTTTAACGAAGAAAGAACATAATAGATCAGTAGAATATCTGACCTGAGACGAGGTAGAGGGTGATGATAAAGAACAAGACGTTCATTACTGAGTCACTGTGTTTATCTGATCCTGTCGTTTGTTCTCGGCACTCATTGCACAGTTCTCAGAAGGTGAAACGATGTCTGTTGCTAAATGGCAGCACCACCTGCTTCCTCTTGCCTTCCGCTATGCTTAACCCCCCCCCCCCCCCCCCCAGTCCATGTGTGTGTGTGCTTGTGTGTGTGTGTGTGTTTGTGTGTGTATTTGTGTGTGCTTGTGTGTGTTTGTGTGTATATTTGTGTGTGCTAGTGTGTGTGTGTGTGTGTGCTTGTATTTGTGTGTGCTTGTGTGTGTTTGTTTTTGTGTGTGTATTTGTGTGTGCTTGTGTGTGTGTGTGTGTGTGTGCTTGTGTTTGTGTGTGTTTGTGTGTATGCCTGTGTGTGTGTGTGTGTGTGTGTGTGTTTGTGTGTGTGCTTGTGTGTGTGAGAGAGAGTGTTTGTGTGTGTGTGTGTGTGTGTGTGTGTGTGCTTGTGTGTGTGTGTGTGCGCGCGGGTGTGTGTGTGCGCGCGTGTGTGTGTGTGTGTGTGTGGTCTATACGATTTCAGAGGTAGCCAGAGCCACACAGGACACCCCGCTGACTGCACACCTGACATTATGTGGATTAAGATGATACAGTCATGGGAAAAAGAAAGTACAGCCTGCTTCAGTTCTATGTTTTTATTCATTATGGCCTAAATAACAATTGTGCAATTCTTTCTGACTTCTATAAACAAACAAATAACATCAAACAAAAAACACAACAGATTTCAAAAGGTTACAGTTTTTCAGTCAAGTAAGCCAACATTCATAAAGCAGGTGGGAAAAATAAGTACAGCCTATAATTCAGCAACATGTAGAAACACCTTCAGCAACAACAGCTTGAAATAAAAGTTTTCTGTAAATTTTTTCCGTAGTAGTGGCCCACTCTTCTTTACAACATTGCTTTAGTTCAACATTTCTTTGAAGTTATTGTTGCTAACGATGGTTCTACATGTTTCTGAATTATAGGGTGTGCTTATTTTTTCTGTGGTTTCTGAATGTTGATTTTCTTTTAAAGGAAATCTATAATGGGGATATTCAAAATCCTAAATAAATTCCAAACATCACATCCTAGGTTCGGGTCCAGTCTCACTCTTCACAAAATCTACCTTCTCTAATCTTGCGCATTGTATCCCAACCATAGTCTGCAGATTTGCACTGTACAGTAATAAGTCCAGCAGGAATCACCAGGTCATTCTTGTCTTGGGCGGTGCTTAACTGTGGCATATTCAGTAGAAGAGTCCTCTTTAATGAAAGCGACTGTGCTACTCTTAGGAGCATCTGAATTTTTCTGGAAGCTCACAGTGGTGTAATTAGGGCCTTCGTCTTTGGGTAGCTGCACTGTATAATAGATACATGTAGCTGCCAAAAACAGAAGGAGAGATTCATTATTTAAAATGTCTAAATCCAACACAAACAGATGCAATCATTTTGTTTTGATTATGAATTAGTGAGCATAGGTGATAGTTAAAAGAAAGAAAATAAAAATTTATGTTTTTTTAAAGAAAAGGTTGGTGGTCTTAGTTGAGACCAGAGATGAAATTTGGCGAGATGAATAATCAGGGCCAAGACAAGATAAATAAATTCTAAAACAATATAGCACTAGCCTCCAGGCCAACAAGCCTTAAAAAACACATGCAAGCTGCTTTCAATAGATTTCTAAAAAGTAATATTTTTCACAAAGGACCAGTTTCCAAGACCCAGCTTAAGCCTAGATTAGAATTTCCAATGGTGAATCTCTATTGTACTGACCAACTACTGGCTGACGTTGGCCTCTAGAAGCTCTTGAGGCTTGGCCATGCTGATGACTGTGATAGAAGGTTAATGGGAGGCGCACACCCTACATAATAATTTTAATATTTGTATTGTTTATTATGTTGTTGTTCATCAGTTAAAGGAATGAGGTATGTATGTATTGCTTTATTCTGTGTTGGGGGATGTGGCTTGTTAATGTGTTCTGGTGGGGGGGGCACTATGAGGGTGATGTGTATGGCTATTGACATTCCAATTTAGTCCAAGACTAGGCTTAATCCATGCCTGGGAAACCAGCTCCAATCTTGCTATAGATCATTTGCTCTATTTTGGATGTTACCTTTGTTCTTGTCAGAGCTGTTGGTGGATGGTGAAGTGTTCATATAAACACTGGTGTCTGAGTCAGGATACTGTCCGCTGTGATTAACCTCCTCATAATCACAGGCCGCAGGAGAAACCTGAGAATGATTGAGATTGATAAGATCTGCAAAGCAACAGCTTGTTCACAAAACTGCACACAAAAAGCATGAAGAGACATACTCCGTCACTCTTTGTTACATCTGTCCTATTTGAAGAGGAGGAGCCTGTGGAATACAAACAAAAGTCACATGACTGATCACGATAATAATAATCAGATTGTCCTCTGATATTAGTCCATCAGCTGTGCTGACCTACATGACCAGCATTAAAGTTAACTTAAAAATGCACCTTTTTAAGCTTCATATCTTTTGCCGTTCTTAAGTTCCAGTTGCCATATCGTGTCATTTTTTTAATTCTTGTTTAAATCTTAATTCTTAAATGGCATTCATGCAAGTGTTAATTGCATGGTGGGCAGCAGAGAGAGTGAATGGCTGCTGGGTGGGGCGCTGTTGTTGCTGCTGTTGCCCCAGCTGAGTGGGACTTAATGAAGAGAGAATGCCCTGCAGTGTTTGTGCTGGTCGGCACTGCGTGTGCCCAGGCTCAAGCTGGTAAGTTGCCTTGGATGGTTGACCTTTGAAGTGGGACTATATAGCAACCAGCTACTGAATGATGCTGACCTCAGTTAAAGGTTCAGTGTCAGGGAGTAAGTTTAGCTAGTATAGGTTGGTACTCAGTGTGTGGGTGAATTGTACATTTAGTGGTGTCCTAGCCTGGGGGTTCATGTTTCTGTACATGCCTTTCTGTCCTGGTGTTTCATCAAGCTCACTTCTTGTGGTGGAAACATGATCTCGTCTGTGTTTTACTCTATGCCAAAGATATGATATCGTGTTTCATCTCGACATCCCACCAGCTTATCATCGCTGTCGTTAACTGCTTCACTGACTCCCTATTAAATGTGCACAACACTTAATGATAAAATGCTATTTTCCTGCTGCAGAACAATATCAAAACCACATAAAGCATGCGTGTGAATGAATGTGTGTGAGAGTCTGAACCTTGTGTTTCTTTGTGTTTCAATCTGTATAAGATCAGTGCTGATGCTCCAATCAGCAGTAGAGTAATACAGACACACACAGTGATGAGGACAGAGGAACCTGGACCTGGAAACATACAGAGACAGAAACAGAAATATGTCTCTCTCTATATATATATATATATAATGGTTATATATAATGGTTACTATGACATTTCAGGTAAAGTGTTGATACGTGGTTGCTATGGTATCCCAGGTGATTGCTAGGGTACTGCTAGGTAGTCGCCATGGTACCCCAGGTGATTGCTAGGGTGCTGCTAGTTAGTTGCTATGGTATCCCAGGTGATTGCTAGGGTGCTGCTAGTTAGTTGCTATGGTATCCAAGATGATTGCTAGGGTGCTTATGTAACATATAAAACCAGCTGTATGTGCCTGTCTGAACAGAGCTCTGTCATTCTCTTTCTCACTGCCTTGTTCAAACATAGACAACCACAAATCCTCTGTTATTTTGCCCCCTGCTCCAAATTCCTTTGTCATTTTGCTTGTGGTGGTTTCATTTTTAATCACTCTTTAAGGTCAAAGATGAACACAAATCTTATGTAATGCTCACTAAAAACATTGATATATTCTCCTAATTTTCAAATTTATTGTGTTTTTAAATTTTGTATAATTTTTTAGATAGAAACAACTTTGTTCTTTTTTTTACAGTCTATTAAAAACAGTATTTTGACATAACTATGCAAACATTTGCTCAGTCATCAGGGGTGCTTCCAGGACTTAAACCCAACTAATACACTTTAGAGGAAGTTAGACAGTTTGCACCTCTTTGGAGCCACAAAAGATAATTATATGTAAAAATTATTCACTGCTTTCCATGGGAGTAAAAGAAAAGCAGCCAGAGTCTGTCAGTGGAAATCTAATAAATAAATAAATAAACCTGCAATGTTGACCTAACTTGGATGCAGTAGTGAGTTAGAAGACCTTTCAAATAAACAAAATTCATATCACTTTAAGCAGTTTTGTGGCTGGTTGTCTGCAAAGGTTTTTTACCTTTTTATTGTTTACCTTTGGAAACATGCAGATGCACTTCAGTGTAGATGGAGGACCCTAAGCTCTCCTCCCCACACCAGTACGTCCCAGAATCCTCCTCTCTCAGATCTGTGATGGTCACAGTGAAGACTCCAGCAGGTGCATCATTACTCAGAGAGAATCTGCCAGTTCTGTTTTTCTCTGATGAAACTTTGACTCCGCCTTTGTCACAGCTGGCCAGCTGCTGCCCCATGCAGAGGAATTTCCCATCACTCTCTGGAGACTCTCCTCTGTAGCTGCACTCGATGGAGACACTGAGTGTTTCTCGTCCAAAGACCTGAAGCACTAAAGACAAATGAAACCTTATATGACCTTCCATAGATTTCATACTTTGACTTGAACACACAAAATCAAGACCCCAGTGGACCACCTTCTTTCCTGACGACCTGCAGTTCAGTGGAGAGGTAATTCATCAAGACGTCTCCTGTTTCCACTCCACACCAGTATCTCCCAGCATCCACTGCCTTCACTCTGCTGATGTTCACACTAAAGACTCCAGCCGTGATGTCATCATGCACCGAGAATCTCTCTGTCTTGTTTTGAGTCGTCCGTTGAGCAATTAGAGAATCACTGTGTTCAGTAAAACACTCATCTTTACACACATGCTTTGAATTCTGCTTATACTTTGAGTCATAAGGGCATCTGATCTCGACAGCATCTCCTTCATGTCCGATCACTTTGCTGGCTGAAATCATGGCGATGATAGAGAACATTCAGTGTTGCTACATTAATTCAAATATATTAGATGAAAAGGCTTATTAACTTACTGATAATGCTGATTTGCACTCTTGTGGTCAGGGAAGTGTAACTAATATGCCCTTCACTGGTCTCCACTCCACACCAGTACACTCCAGCATCACTGAGGGTCAGATTACTGATGGTCACAGTGAAGAGTCCTGGTTGACTGTGGTCAGATAAGGAATATTTCCCTGCAGCTCTGATGTCTTGGCAGATGAGATTCTCATCCTCTTTGCAGAAGTGCTTTAGACTGGCTCTGAGTGTCGGTGGGTGCTCACAGCTGATTGTGAGAGTTTCTCCAATATAACCAGCCTGTGAGATGATCTTCCCACAACAGGGATCTGAGGGAAAATTATTTCAAATATCACATCATGAAGATTTTTGCTGATGTGGACATAGATGATGCATAAGAGATCATTTCTTACCTTCCTTCACCTCCACATTCACCTCCCTGTACTGCTCAGTAAAGTCTGATACGTCCACTCCACACCTGTAGGTCCCTTCTGTCAGATTTCTGAAGAACACCATTAAGGACTTTCCACTGGTGTCGTCATACAGAGAAAATCCTCCATTCTGCTGCCATTCATTCTGGACATTGGTGTAAGTCTTCTCTGGACATTCCCCTTCCAATTCCCTACAGAGGAATCTGGCTTTAGGGTTTTCCAGAGGGTGTCGACATTTCATCATGATGCGTCCTCCTAAGAAGCCAGTCACTCTGACTGAACTCTGAACTTTATCTGTCAAGTTAAACACCAATTAGAATCTCATCAGCAAGTCCATAAAGTAAATAACAGTGGAACTTTCTAGACCTTCAGAGAAAGTCAGGTGATTTCAAGTCTGTAATTTTAAGGTCTTTTTATTTAATAGAATCATCATATTTGATGTATTTAAAGACTACTTGCATTATAGTAAAACTATTATTTTACGATACATTTTTGGTATCTAGTTAAATACAGCTAAGCTAGCTTTTACCCTGGTTTGGACTTCAGGAGCTGGAATAAAGGCCTTAAAATTTAAATAAACTACTAACATAATTAGAAAGACACAGGAATCGACCAGTCATATTTCAATTTGCAATTGGATTAAAAAAAAACAAAAAAAAAAAACAGGCCAATTGGACAGGCTAAATTGCCATTGGGTGTGAGTGACTGTCTGTGTATGTCTGTCTGTCTGCCCCGCGATGGGCTGGCGACCTGTCAAGGGAGTATCTTGCCTTCCGCCCAATGACCGCTGAGATAGCCTCCAGCACCTCCAGCCTCAAATAAAAAATGTGCAAATTGTTTTTCAAGCTTTAAAAGTCTTCTAATCAGGTCTGTTACAGGCTATTACTACAAGTTTTGACTTTTGTAAAGTCCTAAACTGAAAGCCCAGCTCTAATAATCACAGTTCACCACTGCTAATAGATGACTTCATGGTTATCTCACCAGTAACATGGAGATGTACAGTTTTGATTGTAGAGAACACTTTGATTGGATATTCCCAGGTCTGTGTGCCACAGAAATAAACCCCACCATCCTCTTCTTTCAACTCACGGATGGTCATGGTGAAAAGGTTTAAACGATTATCATCAGTGATGTAAAACTGATTTTCTTTGTGGTTTTTGCCAGGCATCGTAAAAATGACCCAATCAGCTGAGTGACCTTTCAGTTTGTAGAAGTACTTCCATGTTCTCTTATGTTCCACTGTATAGTCACAACTGATGCTGACATCCTTGTTCAGATGTCCAACCACTGTCATTGACATCCCACAACAAGCATCTGTCAATCATAAAAACAGGTCATTATGTACATTTATGGAAAAGAATGCTACGCTTACTGTGTTCTTTATTGCGAATCCCTCACCATGGTGAACTTTCAGATTTATTTCCCGATTCCAATTATTAGCCAATCCAAATCGGTATTTTCCAGCATCCTGTGGGTTCAGCTCTCTGATTAACACTCCGAAATGTCCTTGTTTACTTTCATACAGCGAGAATCTTCCTTCAAAAACAGTATCATTTTGAGCAGTAGACTGTATTACAGTTTTGCAGGCACCTCCTGCAAACTTGCAGATATACTTTGGAGTGTGTGAGCTCCACCGATGACGATCACCCATGGTCATTATTACACTGCCCCCAGAGTAGCTTATCACATTAGTGCTGCTCACTAGACCTGCCAGCAAAAAGGAAATGTATTTCTCATCTCAGTAACACCAAAAAACTTAGCAGAGTGTAAGGGTACGAGTTTCTTTGGGCATTTCAAACACGGTTAACAGTCTAATGAGATCCAGTTAAAATAGATGACTGACCTGTGATCAGGCAGAAGGTGATGATGATCTTCATTCTGAACTGAGCTTCAGCTTAACTGGTGCAGTTCAAGTTGCTGTTGTTTGTCTGAGAAAAATCTCTCTCTCTCTCTCTCTCACTCACTCTCACTCTGTGGTTTATTCAACTTCCTTTAACAAATGTTCATCCTTGACTGCATGCTTGTAGTCATGTGCACTCAGAAGAAAGTATTAAGGGTAAGGCATCAGTACCTTTAGTTAGTGAACATCTTTGTACTATATTACGCAGCAATTACATTTTTGAAGTTGCATTGACTCCACACACTCTGTCGTGTCTCCAGCCTTTCAATTGTATTGCTCCATTATATAACATTACATTATAGAAAGATGTAAATACATACCTCTTCGCTGGGAAAAACATATTTAAGATACAAAATGTGACCTCAAAACTATTGTTTTGAAATGAACCTGCACAGTAACTTTTTCTGACAGTATATAATACAACTTTATTTCCAAAAAAGTTGGGGCACTGTGAAAAATGTGAATAAAAAAATGCAATGATGTGCAAATCATTTAAACTCTATATTTAATTGAAAACGCCAAACGAAATGAGGCCAAAAATCAGTATTTGCTGGCTGTGATCTTTGGGCCCTCAGACGGCACTGTATTAAAAACAGACATCATTTTGTAGTGAAATCACTGCATGGGCTCAGAAACACTTCTGAAAACCACTGTCTTTGAAAACGGTTCATCACTGCATCCACAAATGCTAATTAAAACTCTAAAACACAAAGAAGAAACCAAATATAAAGAGGATCCAGAAACGCTGCCACCTTCTCTGGGCCTGAGCTCATTAAAATGGACTGAGGGGAAGTGGAAAAGTTTGTGATAAGACAAATCAAAACTTGAAGTTTTTTTTGGAAATCATGGATGCCGTGTCCTGCCGTTATCAGTGCACAGTTCACAAGCCAGTATTCATGATGGTATAGGGGTGCACTGGTGCACATGGTCTGGGTGATGTGCACATCTGTGACGGCGCCATAAATGCTGAACAATGTGTACAACGAAATTTTATTGTTTTTTGAAAAATATATGCCCATTTTGAATTTGATGCCAGTAACACATTCCAAAAAAGTTGGGATAGAGGCAACAAAAGACTGGTAAAGTTGTCCCTGTCCAAAAGGAATGTACAATTTCTCTTTCTTTCTCTGTCTCTCTCTCTTTGTGTTTTTTTCCTCTTTCTTTAACAGATGTTTATCCTTAAATGACATCCCTGCAGTCAGTCCACAGGTGCACTCTCAGAAAAAACGAGTGCTGAACTGTCACTGGGGCGGGACCCTCAAGGGTACGTCTTCAGTTCCTTTAGTCAGGGAACATATTTGTACTATATTACACTGCAGTTATATTTTTTGAATTACATTAACTCCACACACTCTGTCGTGTCTCCAGCCTTTTAATTGTATTGTCCTGTTTTAAATCATTTGTTTATAAAAAGTATAAATACATACGTCTGGTGGTACGGTTAGTGCTGTGGCCTTACAGCAAGGAGGTTCTGGGTTTGATTCCCCAGCCGGGTGACCACTGCGGTCAGGCCAACTGGATGTGCAAAGTTGCCCCTAGGTGTGAGTGAATGAGTTAGGAGTGACCGGCTTCTATTATTTTCAGTTACTTTTCAAGTGCCTTGTTCTAATAAAAGAGCATTTTTCAAGCAGAAATTGTGGCCTTCTCTGATTTTTCTTCTGCACAAGGCCACAGTATTATTTATCCTGTTTGAAGACCATGTACTGCTGGTGCCTCAGACTTACTGTACACAACTGTACTGTCATTTTAACCAATTGTATTCAAAACAAAGCCATTTATTTATTATACGCTGTCAGAAACAAAAGTACAGTACAAGGCCTTTTTTCAATCTGCAAATATTGTAAACATCCCCTGAAATGACAACAGTGGTTTAAAGGTCAAATTTTATTCCATAAATAAATTTTTCCAGCAGACACATGTATTTATACCTTTTGATAACCTAATGTTTTAAAATAGAACAATACAATTAAAAGGCTGGAGACGATACATGGTGTATAGAGTCAATGCAACTTAAAAAATATAACTGCAATGAAATTCAGTACAAATATGGTTCCTAAATAAAGGAACTGGAGACGTACCCTTGAGGGAACCACACCAGTGACAGATTTTTCTGGGAGTGCACCTCTGGACTGACTGCCGGCATGTCATTTAAGGATGAACAACTGTGAAAGGAAGAGGAGTAAACCACAGAGAGAGAGTGAGAGAGAGAGAGAGAGAGAGAGAGAGAGAGAGAGGAAATTGCTGCATGGTATCGGTATCCCTATTAGCAATTAGCAAGTGCCGATATCTGTGCTGATACCAATATGACTGGTGTGGATGAATTGGTGTCTGTACGTTTGCTATAGTTATCGCTTCTTACTTGAAAAAAAAAAAAAACGCCTAAAAAAGCAATCCTGAACAAAAAAGAAATCAGATCTTATCAGATGACAGATTCCAGTTTTTCTTCTCTAAACCAAAAAAGGATGAACAGTGGCAATAGTTTGCAAAATCACTGATTGCCCAAATTATTTTATGTATCCTTTTTGAAGGCCATGTACTGATGGTACCCCAGACGTACTGTACATAACTACACATCACATCAATTTTATTTAAAAGAAGGTGCTGTTTATTCATTATTCACTGTCAGAACAGAACAGAAGTTTCTGTGCAGGGTTAATTTTTCATACACCAAAGTACAAACCCTGTAAATGCATCCAGTTGGCCTGACCGCAGTGGTCACCCGGCTGGGGAATCAAACCCAGAACCTCCTTGCTGTAAGGCCACAGCACTAACCGTACCACCAGACGTATGTATTTATACTTTTTATAAACAAATGATTTAAAACAGGACAATACAATTAAAAGGCTGGAGACACGACAGAGTGTGTGGAGTTAATGTAATTCAAAAAATATAACTGCAGTGTAATATAGTACAAATATGTTCCCTGACTAAAGGAACTGAAGACGTACCCTTGAGGGTCCCGCCCCAGTGACAGTTCAGCACTCGTTTTTTCTGAGAGTGCACCTGTGGACTGACTGCAGGGATGTCATTTAAGGATAAACATCTGTTAAAGAAAGAGGAAAAAAACACAAAGAGAGAGAGACAGAGAAAGAAAGAGAAATTGTACATTCCTTTTGGACAGGGACAACTTTACCAGTCTTTTGTTGCCTCTATCCCAACTTTTTTGGAATGTGTTACTGGCATCAAATTCAAAATGGGCATATATTTTTCAAAAAACAATAAAATTTCGTTGTACACATTGTTCAGCATTTATGGCGCCGTCACAGATGTGCACATCACCCAGACCATGTGCACCAGTGCACCCCTATACCATCATGAATACTGGCTTGTGAACTGTGCACTGATAACGGCAGGACACGGCATCCATGATTTCCAAAAAAAACTTCAAGTTTTGATTTGTCTTATCACAAACTTTTCCACTTCCCCTCAGTCCATTTTAATGAGCTCAGGCCCAGAGAAGGTGGCAGCGTTTCTGGATCCTCTTTATATTTGGTTTCTTCTTTGTGTTTTAGAGTTTTAATTAGCATTTGTGGATGCAGTGATGAACCGTTTTCAAAGACAGTGGTTTTCAGAAGTGTTTCTGAGCCCATGCAGTGATTTCACTACAAAATGATGTCTGTTTTTAATACAGTGCCGTCTGAGGGCCCAAAGATCACAGCCAGCAAATACTGATTTTTGGCCTCATTTCGTTTGGCGTTTTCAATTAAATATAGAGTTTAAATGATTTGCACATCATTGCATTTTTTTATTCACATTTTTCACAGTGCCCCAACTTTTTTGGAAATAAAGTTGTATTATATACTGTCAGAAAAAGTTACTGTGCAGGTTCATTTCAAAACAATAGTTTTGAGGTCACATTTTGTATCTTAAATATGTTTTTCCCAGCGAAGAGGTATGTATTTACATCTTTCTATAATGTAATGTTATATAATGGAGCAATACAATTGAAAGGCTGGAGACACGACAGAGTGTGTGGAGTCAATGCAACTTCAAAAATGTAATTGCTGCGTAATATAGTACAAAGATGTTCACTAACTAAAGGTACTGATGCCTTACCCTTAATACTTTCTTCTGAGTGCACATGACTACAAGCATGCAGTCAAGGATGAACATTTGTTAAAGGAAGTTGAATAAACCACAGAGTGAGAGTGAGTGAGAGAGAGAGAGAGAGAGATTTTTCTCAGACAAACAACAGCAACTTGAACTGCACCAGTTAAGCTGAAGCTCAGTTCAGAATGAAGATCATCATCACCTTCTGCCTGATCACAGGTCAGTCATCTATTTTAACTGGATCTCATTAGACTGTTAACCGTGTTTGAAATGCCCAAAGAAACTCGTACCCTTACACTCTGCTAAGTTTTTTGGTGTTACTGAGATGAGAAATACATTTCCTTTTTGCTGGCAGGTCTAGTGAGCAGCACTAATGTGATAAGCTACTCTGGGGGCAGTGTAATAATGACCATGGGTGATCGTCATCGGTGGAGCTCACACACTCCAAAGTATATCTGCAAGTTTGCAGGAGGTGCCTGCAAAACTGTAATACAGTCTACTGCTCAAAATGATACTGTTTTTGAAGGAAGGTTCTCGCTGTATGAAAGTAAACAAGGACATTTCGGAGTGTTAATCAGAGAGCTGAACCCACAGGATGCTGGAAAATACCGATTTGGATTGGCTAATAATTGGAATCGGGAAATAAATCTGAAAGTTCACCATGGTGAGGGATTCGCAATAAAGAACACAGTAAGCGTAGCATTCTTTTCCATAAATGTACATAATGACCTGTTTTTATGATTGACAGATGCTTGTTGTGGGATGTCAATGACAGTGGTTGGACATCTGAACAAGGATGTCAGCATCAGTTGTGACTATACAGTGGAACATAAGAGAACATGGAAGTACTTCTACAAACTGAAAGGTCACTCAGCTGATTAGGTCATTTTTACGATGCCTGACAAAAACCACAAAGAAAATCAGTTTTACATCACTGATGATAATCGTTTAAACCTTTTCACCATGACCATCCGTGAGTTGAAAGAAGAGGATGGTGGGGTTTATTTCTGTGGCACACAGACCTGGGAATATCCAATCAAAGTGTTCTCTACAATCAAAACTGTACATCTCCATGTTACTGGTGAGATAAACATGAAGTCATCTATTAGCAGTGGTGAACTGTGATTATTAGAGCTGGGCTTTCAGTTTAGGACTTTACAAAAGTCAAAACTTGTAGTAATAGCCTGTAACAGACCTGATTAGAAGACTTTTAAAGCTTGAAAAACAATTTGCACATTTTTTATTTGAGGCTTGTAAAAGACATTAACATATAGACAAAAAATGAGCCACCTTGCATGTTTAAGGTGGTAGTAGTAGAAGGAAAGGTCACCAGTTTTATTCTGTGAAGGATCTAGAACTTCTGGAAGTTTTTTTTTCCATCCATCCATTTTCTAAGCCGCTTCTCCCTCAGAGTCGCGGGGGGGGGGTGCTGGAGGCTATCCCAGTGGTCATTGGGAGGAAGGCAGGATACACCCTGGACAGGTCGTCAGCCCATCGCGGGGCAGACAGACAGACAGACACAGACAGTCACTCACACCTAGGGGCAATTTAGCACGTCCAATTGGCCTGTTTTTTTTTAATCCAATTGCAAATTGAAATACCATTGGTCGATTCATTCCTGTGTCTTTCTAATTATGTTAGTAGTTTATTTAAATTTTAAGGCCTTTATTCCAGCTCCTGAAGTCCAAACCAGGGTAAAATCTAGCTTAGCTGTATTTAACTAGATACCAAAAATGTATCGTAAAATAATAGTTTTACTATAATGCAAGTAGTCTTTAAATACATCAAATATGATGATTCTATTAAATAAAAAGACCTTAAAATTACAGACTTGAAATCACCTGACTTTCTCTGAAGGTCTAGAAAGTTCCACTGTTATTTACTTTATGGACTTGCTGATGAGATTCTAATTGGTGTTTAACTTGACAGATAAAGTTCAGAGTTCAGTCAGAGTGACTGGCTTCTTACGAGGACGCATCATGTTGAAATGGGAAATTTTTGTTAAGAATTGCTTTTATAGGTGTTTTTTTTTTCAAGTAAGAAGCGATAACTATAGCAAACGTACAGACACCAATTCATCCACACCAGTCATATTGGTATCAGCACAGATATCGGCACTTAAACACAGTATCGGTATTGCTAATAGGGATACCGATACCATGCAGCAATTTCCTCTCTCTCTCTCTCTCTCTCTCTCTCTCTCTCTCTCTCTCTCTCTCTCACTCTCTTTCTCGCTCTCTCTCTCTCTCTCGCTCTTTCTCTCTCTCTCTCGCTCTTTCTCTCTCTCTCTGTGGTTTACTCCTCTTCCTTTCACAGATGTTCATCCTTAAATGACATGCCGGCAGTCAGTCCAGAGGTGCACTCTCAGAAAAAACTGTCACTGGTGTGGTTCCCTCAAGGGTACGTCTCCAGTTCCTTTATTTAGGAACCATATTTGTACTGAATTACATTGCAGTTATATTTTTTAAGTTGCTTTGACTCTATACACCATGTATCGTCTCCAGCCTTTTAATTGTATTGTTCTATTTTAAAACATTAGGTTATCAAAAGGTATAAATACATGTGTCTGCTGGAAAAATGTATTTATGGAATAAAATTTGACCTTTAAACCACTGTTGTCATTTCAGGGGATGTTTACAATATTTGCAGATTGAAAAATGTCCCTGTACTGTACTTTAGTTTCTGACAGTGTATAATAAATAAATGGCTTTGTTTTGAATACAATTGGTTAAAATGACAGTACAGTTGTGTACAGTAAGTCTGAGGCACCAGCAGTACATGGTCTTCAAACAGGATAAATAATACTGTGGCCTTGTGCAGAAGAAAAATCAGAGAAGGCCACAATTTCTGCTTGAAAATGCTCTTTTATTAGAACAAGGCACTTGCAAAGTAGCTGAAAATAATAGACGCCGGTCACTCCTAACCCTTCTCTGTCTATTAAAGGTTACCAACACAAAGCCATTCTAACTGAAGTGCAAAATACAGTCGGTCTCGGACCTTCTAATTAACTTCTTGGGCCCCCTGAATGGCTCAAAATCAGAATTCTCGGGGGGTCCCTGAAAATATACTTATTAGGACATTTTGCTGACACTCAAATCCAGATTCAGTTAAGCTCATTGTTTATCTGCTTCACCCACAATCAGCTTCTGTCTCTGGAGTTCTTAGCTAAGTAGAGCTGCAGTACTGCTCTGCCTCAGGGTGACGCTGTAGCAGACTCATTCACCAGTTGGTCCTCTGTAACCGAGTAACTGTAACTATGCCTGGATACTTCTGAAAACCTTTGCAATGTGCCGCAGCTTGTTTTTAAATCTGAAGCCTCGCCCAGTTTCCCAAGAGACTGGCTGAAAGAGTGAACGGTCACTCATCTCTTAAACTAAAGACATACGAGAAGAGTAATTAATGTGTTATTTACGTCCCAATTAATTAAAACAAGACTAGAAAATGGCATTTTCAAAATAAGAATTGATAAATAATCTTTTGTTGCCCCTGAAGCATCCGCGCTACTGTGGCGAATCAGTTAACATCCAACAAGCGTTGGATTAGCCATTCAACATGGGACCCCTAAATACTAAGTACCCCAAAGCCCAGCACAGAATAAAGAATAATCATTAATAAAGATAAATATATATATTGATTTAGAATCACACAACTACACATATAAACAACTCTTTACACACATGTTTTCTAGTAATAAACAGTAGCTGTGCTTTGGGTTGCAATTGTACCGATAACATATTAGTATCAGCGCACTGGCTGAATGCGATACCAATACCATGCAACAATCTCTCTCTCTCTCTCTCTCTCTCTCTCTCTCTCACTCTTACTCTCTCTCTCTCAATCTCTCTCTCTCTCTCTCTCTCTCTCTCTCACTCTTACTCTCTCTCTCTCAATCTCTCTCTCTCTCTCTCTGTCTCTCTCCCTCTCTCTCCCTCTCTCTCGCTCTGTCTCTCTCTCTCTCTCGCTCTGTCTCTCTCACTCTCTCTCTCGCTCTTTCTCTCTCTCTCTCTCTCACTCTTACTCTTACTCTCTCTCACTCTCACTCTTACTCTCTCTCTCTCTCTCACTCTTTCTCTCTTGTTCTCGCTCTCTCTCTCTCTCGCTCTTTCTCTCTCTCTCACTCTCACTCTTACTCTCTCTCTCACTCTTACTCTCTCTCTCGTTCTCTCTCTCTCTCTCGCTCTGTCTCTTTCACTCTCTCTCTCGCTCTCTCTCTCTCTCTCACTCTCACTCTTACTCTCACTCTTACTCTCTCTCACTCTCACTCTTTCTCTATCTCTCTCACTCTTACTCTCACTCTTACTCTCTGTAAGCTGCATGCAGTCAGTCCACAGGTGCACTCTCAGACTTAACTGTCGCAGGGGTGGTTCCCTCAAGGGTACGTCTTCAGTATTCTCAGTTAGGGAACATATTGCATTTGCACCATATTTCACTGCAGATATATATTTTTAAGTAGTATTAACTCTAAACACTCTGTCGTGTCTCCAGCCTTTTCATTATATTGTTTTACTTTAAAACATTCGTTTATAAAAAAGTAAATAAATACATATGTCTGCTGGGAAAAATGTCTAAATTACAAAATTTGACCTTAAAACTACTGTTGTACCACTGAGAAGGCATTTACAATGAATAATGAATAAACAGCACCTTCATTTAAATAGAATGGATTAAAATGACACCATCATTGTGAAAAACAAACTGGATAGCTGTAAAGGTTCAGCTGGCCCCGCCTGCTGTCAGCAGACGGCGACGGCGGCAGGGTGTCCAGCCTGCACTGCCAGCTGCCAGCAGAAGGTGGCGGCGGCATGGGGCCACAACTTCAGGGTACTCCAATTCCCAGAAGCCGGTGGGCTGATTAGGCCCAACACGACACACCTGCGGACTCCTCTACTTAAGGCCATGGCAAACAGTGGCGTTTGTCACACCTTTGTAGAGGGGTGACCGGTACGGTACTTGGTGTCTGAAAAGAAAGGAGGGCTGAGAAAAGAAACTGTCCCAAACCTACTTAAAGCCACAAAAAGGGTTCTTGAGCTACAAATGGCTCAAAGAAATAGAAGAAGAGTTTACTCCCACCAAGAGCAAACACCTGAAGCAAAGTCTGCCGTCCCTTCGTTCGTGGACTGGAAGTGTTTTTTGTTTTCCCGTTATCTTTTGTTTCACCTTTCTAGTTCAGCCTTTGTTTGAGCATGTTCTTTTGTTTGCTGTTCGCCACATTCCCGCCTTTTCTTTTCCCCTTCTTGAGGTGTTTTTCCGTAGTCACCTGTGCTCCTCAGAGGCAAAACAACACGATTTGAACCTGGTTCTGGGTCACCTCAACCGCAACGTCTCAAGCTCAGTCCCGTGCCCCAATAAACTCTTGCTCTCTGGTTTTCATTTCTGCAGGTGGGTTCGCCTCTCCGCCGTTACTTTTTACATAACTAAGACTAACTTTGCACTGATACTAATATCATAGATAGCAGCACCAAAACTGGCACTTAAATGTGGTGTAAAGGGGATATTGACACCACACAGCAATTTCTGACATGCACGATGTTTAATGACCTGTGCATTTGCATCAGTATTCACATTAATTTAACGGGCTGGTAATGGTAGTGGGTGACATAGCAGAGGGTTATTAATTTCACTGGTAGGCCGAACGTATGCCAGATAACACAGTATACATATAGTGTACCTACAGTGTTCAGTTTTGTTTTGAACTAATTTGCATAATAAATATATTTTGCTCTTGGGTCATTCTACAGACACATCCACTTTTCTATCTGTCCATAAGTGTCCATTGGTGTTACACATAATAAAGGAAACACCAGAGACGTTTTTAATGGAAAAATGCATTTTACAAAATGGCTGCTACAGAGCATCAAACCACATGTTGTCAGTCAAATATCCACTGGAATAGCAAATTTAATCCATTTGTCTTCTATTTTTTCAGTTACATAAGAATAAAGTCGGTCACACCAGTGACTTCAGCTAAAAGCTTCACATGAAATCATGAGCTAAATGAGAATCTCTGATAACTGAAAGACACAGTGGACTCACCATGTGCTTTTCTTCATAGATCCTCAGAAAACGGGTAAAAGGAAGTCAAGTGATGTCATCGGTGTGGTTTTTATTTCAATAGTCTAGTCTGATTGTGTCTTTGTGGATCTAGAGAAGGCATATGTTAGGGTTCCAAGAGAGGAACTGTGGTACTGTATGAGGAAGTCAGGTGTAGCTGAAAAGTATGTTAGGGTGGTGCAGGACATGTATGAGGATAGTGAGACAGTGGTGAGGTGTGCAGTTGGAGTGACAAATGGTTCCAAGGTGAAGGTGGGGCCACATCAGGGATCAGCTTTGAGCCCCTTCTTGTTTGCAATGGTGATGGACAGGTTGACAGATAAGGTCAGGCAGGAGGCTCCATGGACCATGATGTTTGCAGATGACATTGTAATCTGTGGTGAGAGTAGAGAGCAGGTGGAAGAGAATCTGGAGAGGTGGAGGTTTGCACTGGAGAGGAGAGGAATGAAGGTCAGTAGAGATAAGATGGAATACATGTGTGTGAATGAGAGTGAGGCAGGTGGAAAGGTGAAGATGCAAGGAGTAGAGGTTGTAAAGGTGGATGACTTCAAATATCTTGGGTCAACCATCCAGAGCAATGGACAGTGTAGAAAAGAGGTGAAGAAGAGGGTGCAGGCAGGATGGAGTGGGTGGAGACGGGTGTCAGGGCTGATGTGTGACAGAAGGATAGCAGCAAGAGTGAAAGGGAAGGTTTACAAGACAGTAGTGCATGCTGCTATGATGGATGGTTTGGAGACTGTGGCTCTGTCTAAAAGACAGGAGGCTGAGCTGAAGGTGGCGGAGATGAAGATGCTGAGATTTTCGTTGGGAGTGACAAGGCTGGACAAGATTAGAAATGAGCAGATCAGAGGGACAGTGAAGGTGGAGCAGTTTGGAGATAAAGCCAGAGAGGCCAGGTTGAGATGGTTTGAACATGTGTTGAGGAGGAACAGTGGATATATTGGTCGAAGAATGTTGGAGATGGAGCTGCCGGGCAGAAGGAGAAGAGGTAGATCTCCGAGAAGGTTTATGGATGTAGTGAAGGTGGACTTGGAGATGATTGGTGTAAAAGTAGAGGAGGCAGTGGATAGGGCAAGATGGAGGCAGATGATCCGCTGTGGCGACCCCTAAAGGGAGCAGCCGGAAGAGGAAGAAGTCTAGTCTGATTGAGGCCATTTGGAATACAATTTCTATCAGATTGAACGAGGTGGGTAATCCTCTAAACAATCTGTTAAACAGGAGAATAATATCCGTGTAAACGTCTGTATCCGATTACATTCCCTATCGGAAAGTTTAGGTCTGTTCTGCATGTGCGCTGCATCATAATGAGAGTTCACACCATTCAACACAGCGGAGCAGAAACTGGTCTGCAGAGGAGACGAAGTTCATGCTCTGATCTTTAAAAGACATCGGCGGGACGGATGTCCAGCTTATGTGTCTCAGAACACGACGTCTTCCTCTCGGCCTTCCTCCTCGTCAGCTCATCTCACCCTGACTGGACTTGCATGATGTTTGCTGTCATAGTGATGATTACACTAAGTGATTGTCCATGTATGCTTGTCATTTTAGATCGGATTACTTGTAGTGAGCATGTAAACGGAGATTTACCATCAGATTGTTTAAGTGTGCATTTAAACATCTCAGTCTAAATACAATCGGATTGGCAAAAATCTTTGCATGTAATCACAGCCAGTCCAAATTGAAGAAACGTAGAACAGTGGTGGTTCACAGGAGTAGCCACCCTACCAAAATGCATCCAGGATCACAATGACCCACTCATTTAGGACATTACATAAGAGCCCAGTTGAACATCTAAAGAACTGCAGGCCTCACTTACCTCAGATAAGGTCACTATTAGATAAGAGACTGGACAAAAATGGTATCCACGAGAGCAGCTAAAGGCACAACCAGTTACTAAGTTACGTTCAAGGTGCAATTACTTTTTCACATAAGTGAGTGTTTCATTTTTTTCCTTCAGTAAATGAATTGACCATTTAAAACACCTTGTTTTTACGCATTTAAATCAGGATCTGAAACCATTTTGGTTGAAAATTATGCAAAAACAGGAAATCAAATACTTTTAATGGCAGTGTGGTTGAAAGACACTTCTCTCTGCAGACCTGTCTCGCACATGGCTTCCAGATCAGGCAACACAGAAAGGTATAGAAAGGGGTTCTCAATCAGTTTAGACGAAACCTGTATATATAAGCTTGAAAGTAAAAATATACTGCTGTGTGAGCTGCCCCATAATTAGAAAAGGGGAAACAACTCTTAAAATCAACTAATTAAAACAGACAAAAATATATGACCTTGTGTATATTTTTTGTATATATATTTTTTCATTATTAAATGAATTTCCTGTAAGGTTATCACTTAGTGTTACAATGAAGTCACTTTTAGATCACAGTTGGACTATCAACAATACCTCTATATGAGATTTTCTGATAGCTTTTCTAAAACTTTCTCAACTTTAATGAAGTAAAACAAAACCCAAAGCAAAGTAAATCTTATTTGTTTTATATACTACATTATCTAAAAAGTAAAGAATATTAAAAAATGCAAACAATTAATAAAAACAGTGCTTTTGGTTTTGGCAATGCTCCCTTCCTGTTCAAATTCTTATTCTCACTGCTTTTCCATCATCACAATAAAATAAACAAACCAGTCTTGGTTTCTGTAGTTACTGTACTCATTCTTGGTTGCTGGCTGTACTTCCTTCTTTTTGGATTATGATGTGTCTGTCAACTCTGATCACCTGTTTCATGACCTCTGGCCTGTACAATAATCATAAGCCTCATCGGTTTAATCATCACAGGCCTCACTGAGTAAGAAAATAATGTGATTTGAAAACAAGACTAAAGCACAAATGTCTAAAGTTGTTTTAGTTAACCTAAGAATTCTAAATTGCAACAGGCAGACAACCACACCTGATCCACTTCATCCGGTTCAGCAGATTTGGTAGTTGTGTATGAGCAGCAGAATCACCAAACTGTGCTGGACCTCAAGGACAGGACTTGGTTTATATTTATGTTTGATTGGGTGGTTGGTTAGTGTAGTGGGTAACATCTCTGCCTTCTATGCTGTGGACTGGGGTTCAATCCCCACCTGGGTAAACACTCTACACTATACCAATAAGGTAAGGTAACACCACCTTTGCCTACCTGTGTAAAATGATCAAATTGTAAGTCGCTCTGGATAAGAGTATCAGCCAAATACCGTAAATGTTGATAAAAGAATTATAATAATAAATAAATGCTAAATTTATCATTTCCAAAAAGAATTTCATATGCTGATTTTTCTGACCACAGGACTCTTTTCCACTTCACTTCATTCCATCTTAAATGTGCTCTGGCCCAGAGAAGGTGGTGGTGTTTCAGAATCCTGTTTTATATATCGTTTCTTCTTTATATGGTGGAGTTTTAACTGACATTTGTTTATGCAGTAACAAAATGTGTTCATAGACAGTGTTGTTGTGTGTTGGGTGTTTTATTTTTTATTTTTTTGGAAGTGCAGTGATTTCCACTACAGAATCATATCAGTTTTTAATGCAGTGCTACCTGAGGGCCCAAAGATCTCAGCCAGCAAATACTGGCTTTTGGCCTCGTCCCTTACATAGAGATTTCTCCAGATCCTCAAAATTCTTTTCATGATATTATGAACTGTAGATGATTTTAAAATCCCCAAGTTCTTTGCTAATTTACATTTAAGAAACGTTATTCCTAAATTTGCCAGTGCAGTCTTTCACAATAGTGAACCCCTCCTTATCTCTGCCTCTGAAAGACCCCGCCTCTCTGGGAAACCATACCCATTCATGTTACTGACATGTTGCCAATTAATCTAATTAGTTGTGAAATATTCCACCAGGTGTTTTTCAAGCATCATTCAACTTTACCAGCCATTTGTTGCCCCCATCCCAACTTTTATTAAAACGTATGGCTGGCATCAAAATTCAAAATGGGCATATATAAAAAAAAAAAAAACTCACTTTCAACATTTGATATGTTGTCATTTTTCTATATTCAATTGGTGTTTCATTGGTTTGCACGTAATTACACTCTTTTTTATTTACATTTTGCACAGTGTCCCTTCTGTGAATGCTTGGAGGTCACCATGTGGTGGTATAGACATTGTTTGGGTGATCAGAGAGTCCTGCAGGTAGTTGGACCATAGAGTAAAGTGGAGCAGCTCTGGTGTCCCTAATCTCCTCGTAGTCACTGGCAGAGTGAGAAATCTGGGAAGAGATAAAAACAGTGATAAGAAAACACAGAAGTTCAGCACTAAATGTGTCTTGTTGTGACCACAATGTTTACCTATTGTGCATCTGAAATGAACATTTGATTTGCGCTACTAGGCCCACATGACCGGCTGTTACTGGTGTCCTCACAAATTGCAGAGTTACGAAGGTGCAGCAAAATAGTGAAGCCATAAATAAGCTTGAGACAAAGAAGAAAATGACGGTCCAGTGACGGCGAGGAAGTTCTTTCTCAGTAAATCATTTAAGAGGGGTCTGGGCCGGATTTATTCTGAGGCTCCCGGCTGCATTTTTTAATGTTGGTTGAGGATCTGAAACATCTACACCGTGTGTGTGTGTGTGTGTGTGTGTGTGTGTGTGTGTGTTTTCCCTTTAGAATGACCCATTTAGAATGACTGATGTCCTAAATGTAAAGGAGCTCAGCTCTGAATCGGGTCTCAAAACATATCTCTTTAGATCTGCATATAACTCCTAACTCCAATCACTCTGTTTTATTAATTTTATCAATTTTTATTTTATTTTCATTTATTTTATTTTATACTTTGAGTGTTATCTCTTGGTTTTTACTATGTTTTTTACTGTGTTTTATTGTTTTACTGTTTATTTACTATTATTATTGTCTCATTTTATGTAAGGTGACCTTGAGTGTCAGAAATGCGCTGTCAAATAAAATGTATTATTATTATTATTATTATTATTATTCTGATTGGTTGCATCATATTGTGCTTCATTCAAAAAGCAATCCAGACTGAAATGCTGCTCATAATTTCTGTGTGATTGGCTGAATGGGCAGATGCATGTTAATGTAAATATTGTTTTTTCATGACATCAGATTCTGTTTGTGCAGTTTACTGTCCATATATTGACTGTGAAGTGTTTTTAACTGTAACAACACTGTTCATGGTTATCCATGATCTGTGCCCTTTAAAGTACTTCACTTTTAACTTAACATTTTTAAACATAAAAATGATAATTCTAATGGCACATGATGTCTTTTTTTCTTGTTCTGTTTTTCTTGTTGTCACTGAATTTAACATATTGGAAAGAATAAAATATAAATTGTCTGCATTGTCAAAAACTGAATGATAGTCGTTAATCACATCGAGTAGTTTAATGAATTCCATTCCAAGTACATTAGAAATGATTTACATTTCCAGTAAACGATAGTATTGGCACATTCATTTGCTGTACATGTTTTGAACAAAACTTGTAAACCTAACTTTCCATGAAACTGCAGATAATGTAAAATGACAAACTTTTGTCAGTTACAGTATTAACTGTATGGCCAAAAGTATGTGGACAGCCCTTCTACTTATTGACTTCAGGTATTTCAGACACACTCATTATTAACAAGTGTATAAAAACAAGTACATAGCCATGCAGTCTCCATAGAGTGGGAGTAGAATGGATCATATGTGTTGAGAGCTTCATGAAATGGGTTTCCAGCAGCTGCACACAAGCCTAAGATTACTATGCTCAATGCCAAGTGTTGCCTGGAGTGGTGTAAAGCTCCGCCACAGAACAGGAGCAGTGGAATCGTGTTCTCTGGAGTGACAAATCATGCTTCACTACCTGGCAGTCTGATGGATGAATCTGGGATTGGTGGACGCTAGAAGAATGTTACCTACCAGAATACATAGTGCCAACAGTATAGCTTGGTGGTTTCAACCCCACCTCAACCCCTTCACTGAACACCTTCATGATAAACTGAAATGTAGATTGATGTGGAATGAGAGTTCCTGGCTCACAGTGTCTGACCTCACAAATGCTGTTTTGACTGAAATGGGCACAAATTTTTCCAACTTCGCAGAAGAGTGAAGGCTCTTATAGCCAAAAAGAGGGGACCAACTCCATATTAACACCCATGCTTTTGGAATGGGGTATCCAACAAGCTCATACATTGTGTTGGTCGTGTGTCCACATACTTCTGGATATAAAGTGTACTGGATATTGCTTTTACTAGTATTACATTCATATAACTCTTGGCAGGGTCCCTGAAACCCACTGGGTTAATACAGCCCACATACACACATAAACAAAGATACTCACAGCTTTGTTTTCCTTATTCCCACTGTTCAGTGAAGAGGTGGATCCTATTGCACATAAAGGGACACAATATCAAAACAAACCAAATGTAGAATTGAAGAAATTTCTTCTTAAAAAGCTCTAGACTAAGAGTCTAACGTTCGCCAGTGTTTTCTTATCTGGGATTTGTTCTTAGGTAAGAACAGAATCTACACACTCAAGGGCACAAAGGTATTTGCAGTTCTGCGCTTTAAGAACACGTCAAGAATCTGAGACTTTTTCCTAGGACTTTTTCTAAAAACTCAGGAAGATATTGGAGAATGAGGCTGTGTGTGTGTGTGTGTGTGTGTGTGTGTGTGTGTGTGTGTGTGTGTGTGTTTAATTATTCTTTATTTTAATTTTTTTGGCAATTTTAAACTAAACAACTAAACTATACCCTTTGCTTTGGACAACCAATTTATTGAAATGGACAAGATTTCACTCGGAGGGGATGAGGCAGCAGTGGAGCGTGAAAACTCCGTCACAGAAAACGGAAGTTAGGGATGAATATTTACAGCCTGTTGGACTGGAAAGAAGAGGAGATTCAAACACAGTGCTCCTCTTTGGTTATGTCTACAGTCGTCAAAGTTAACCTGTTAGCAATGTCTTAATGTGGCAAATGATGACTGGCACTAATATTTTTTCACATTTTTTTTTGTTTTTACCACTTTTTAACATTAATCTTTAAATCATCTGTAGTTCCAGACTGAGAACTCATTTGTAGTTGTCCTGTTCCATTACAGCTTTTAAAATGCAAGAAGATCCACTGATGGAAATAATCAAATTTATTTTTGTAAGGGCCGCTAGCCACCAACAGAGGGTGAAGGTGGCGAGGCACCACAAGTTCAGTGAACTCCCTTTGTCTGCCCTTTCTTGACCTTTTTATTGCCATTCATTGCAGTGCCTGTGCAAATAAGACACAAGTAAGCGATCGCAATAATCACACAACATAATAACAGGGACTGTTGCGTGTCCACCCCAACCAAATTGGGTGCAGCTGTGCACAAACAGGACCATGTGGATCTCAAATGCTTGGCTGTGCTCTTCTCTCCACCAATCTGAATGGCTGATTTCTGCTGAGGGATGGGCCTTGGCAGGTAAAAGTACTCGCCTGTGGCCAGTCATGGAGGGGGCATTTAGCGTGTTTGAGACTCGTAGTGGAAAAGTGTCCTACTTTAGTTGTGAAGATGTAGTCAGTAAGTCTCTTGTGCACTTTCTCTAGCTCTCTCTTTATTTTCTCCCCTCTCCAGCGCGAGGAGTGGACGGCCAAGTTGGGCACGCCTATACATATATGCATACACAGTAGTGGTTGGATTGTTTAGACACTTCAGGTATTTTGGTGAGGATTAGACTCGGCTAGGCAGGTTAGATTTGTTTCTTTGGTTCATTTCTCTGGCACCGTCCATCGTCCACCCTTGCAGTTGGTTGGGCTCCATTAGCTCATGTTTTTGCATACTAAACGATTAGTCAACTTTTTTTTCTTTTGATCTATATTTAGTTTCTGCTCAGCTTATTGCCCCATATCTCTGTCCATAAGTCATGCTCTTGTATCATACACTTTTGCGTGTGAGAAACAAAGTAAGTCGTGAATGCAAATGCCGCTACTGTGAACTTGTGTCCTTCCCTTCCATCTTTCATTACATGCAATGTTATTCCCCCTCTTCCACTAGCTACATCTGAGGGGAACGTAACGGACATATCCAGGATATAGTAAGAGACAGTAACTCCTTCTAAGCCTCTTCTACTCTCTTAATGGTGGTTCTTCAGTGGTTCTTTAGTAATTTGTAAATACACAATTCCTTAAATTCAACATGAACTGTTTATGTTCAAATGATTATTGTCTACACACTTTAAAAAAGTCAGCAAAGTGACCAGCACATATTGCTATGCTACGGCAGCACATATACTAAAATTGGATCGATACAGAGAAGATTAGTATGGCCCCTGCGAAAGGATGACACGCAAATCCGTGAAGCGCTCCATATTTTGGGCAGTCATGGGCTGGAGGTTAGGGATCTGGCCCTGTGACCGGAAGGTCGCCGGTTCGATCCCCAGCACCGACAATCCATGACTGAGGTGTCCTTGAGCAAGACACCTAGCTCCCAACTGCTCCCCGGGTGCCGTGGATAGGGCGGCCCACCGCTCTGGGCAACTGCTCACTGCCCCCTAATGTGTGTGTGTGTGTGTGTGTGTGTGTGTGTGTGTGTGTGTGTGTGTGTGTGTGTGTGTGTGTGTGTGTTCACTAGCGTGTATGTGGTGTTTCACTTCACGGATGGGTTAAATGCGGAGGTGGAATTTCCAAGTTGTGGGATCAAAAAAGTATCACTTAATAACTTAACTTAAATGGGTCATGAAAAGTTATGTTTGTGTGATCTCTACCTCGTGTCTGTTTGTGTCTCCGTTGGTAGACGATCATTGCTGATCCTCCAATCAGCAGCAGAGCCACGCAGACACTCACAGAGATGATCACAGAGAAATCTGGAGACAAAAGACACAGAACAAATCCATTTTACACACAGGATACTTTTTTATCCATGCGCATGTGTGCATGTTGCCTGTTACGGTAGCTCCCGTTCATGTTTTTTCATTTTAATCTTAACTTGTATTTATATTTCTAACAGTTTATTTATTTGACGAATAGAGAGCAGAGAGTCTTGGTCTGTTCTTTCGCCGTGTAAGTGCTTCTATCACTCTCCTGGTCCACTGCTGTGCAGCAGCATGGCCACTTTGTTTACACCCAGGATGGGCTGATCGCGCTGCAGTCGGTCGGCATGGCGACCAGGACAACTAACATCCCCAAAGAGCTTTGGAGATGGACGCACAGGGGATGCAGAGGGGGAACAAACCAGCGCACGGGGAAAGCGAGGATGAGACGGCGGTGTTTTTGCTTAATTAGACGTTTATTTTGTTTTCGATTATTAATCTGTTTATGAAGCCGCTGCACTTGTTCCATAATTTTGCTTTATGTGAAAGACTTGCTTGTGCTTATATCCACCTGCATCCTGGCTCTACCAGCTCGAAACACATCCTGGTAGCCAACGTGGGATCGAACCCTTCAGTAGATAGTTTTCCTCAATTGTTTAATGAAAAAGTAAAACATGAAAACCACCTTTTTAGCTGTGACTTCACAATTTTACACAAATTAATAAAGTAAATAATAAGGAATCTCACCAGTGACCTGCAGCTGAATCTCTGTGAAGAGGGATTCATAACTGACTAGCATCCCGTGGCTCCACACTCCACAGTAATAAACTCCTCCATCATCTTCTCTCACATCACTGATTCTCACACTGAGAACTTTAGAGCTTCTGTCATCAGAGATGGAGAATCGGCCTTTCTGAGTCTCTGAGGTTCGGATCACTGAAGTAAAATGTTCCCTCTGAAGTTTGTAGAGGTATTTTGTCTTTTTCTCAAACTCCTCTGGATATGAACAGCTGATGGTGACCGTCATTCCCAGATAACCAGTCACAGTCTTTGGTCCCAAACAACACGGATCTGTATCATTTAATAAAGACAAATTATCAAATATATTTATTCAGTCATTGAATCATTTTAATTATTTATGTCATGATATCACCTGATTTCTAAAATCTAGACTCTTTCTCACCTCTGATCACTGTCAGGTTCACAGTGTGATTCCACCCTCCAGTCTCTCCACACTGATATGATCCAGCGTCCTGTAAACTCAGTGGTCTGAGGATCATCTCTAATTGTCCAATGAAGTTGTAGCCATAGTAGTCACACAGAGAAAATCTCTCTTTTTGATTCCATCTTTTCTGGCCTTGAGTGACTATTTTAGTTACACACTGATTTTGTTTTATTTCACAAATATATTTGTCATTACTTCCATAAAGATGGTGCTGGCAGTAGATTTTAATGCTTCCTCCTGAGTAGCCAATCACATCAAAGCAGCCCACTGGACCTGCAAATCGAAATTATTATAATTTTCATATTTAAAATCTGAAACACTTTATTCCAGCAATGAAAAGAGTGCTATTTTTCTGTCAAAAGTTTAAATGAGAAAAACTGACCTGACACCAGGTGAAGGGTGATGATGAGGAAGATCATCATGAGATTCGCAGATGGTCACACAAACCCCCAACTGCTATCAGTTGTACTGCTCTTGGTAATGTGATCTGCTCAGTGTTTTTCTGGATTGTGTCATTTAAGTTCCTGTTTATGTGCAAGTTGCCCTGCGTCACAGCTCATCCCACCAGCATCATTGACCATAAGTTAACGTTTTGCGACATGTTATTCTTGTGCATGCAATGTCTGAAGAAAGCTTCTGGTTAGGCTAAGAAACCAGACAGAACAACATTTTGACTATATATGCTCACTGTTGACTTTACACCTAACATGCATCTACTCTCACTGTCCATTTTGCCATATCTACTCATCACACAGATACACTTTGTAATTCATCTGTTTCTTTGTTAGTCCCCTATTTTTGTATCACACTGAGTGAGGATTGATAGTCACAATTCTTATGTTAGTAGTTGGGGGCGAATTAAAAAGAGAATGTGGTAAACAAGGAAAGTAACCGGTCATTGGGGGGATCGAACTCTCAATAAATGCATTGCCAGACTGGCATGCCACCAAGGAGGATTATGCTTTGCTAACTAAAGACTTAAAAAGATGACCTTGACAAAGAGCTCTCCAGATCTGAATCCAAAAAATTATCTTCCATAAGCTCACCCTCGCCTCCCCCTAAACAAAGAGAGTAAGACTTACTCAAGAAACTTTTTTTTTTTTTATGTTTACGCTGGAAAACAAATTTTAGAAAAGCAAAAACTCGAGATGGATACGGACTGAGTCAGGGCAACGTGCGGGGCAGTCATGGGCTGGAGGTTGGGGAACCAGCCCTGTGACCAGAAGGTCGCCGGTTTGATCCCCTTGGCTGACAGTGCATAACTGTCGCTTGAGCAAGGCACCTAACCCCCAACTGCTCCCCGGGCACCGTGGATAGGGCTGCCCACTGCTCTGGGCAAGTGTGCTTACTGCCCCCTAGTGTGTATGTTCACTAGTGTGTATGTGGGTGTTCCACTGCACGGACAGGTTAAATGCAGAGGTCTAATTTCAGTGTGAAAACAGTGACAAATGGTTGTAAATTCTATTCCTGAATTCAAGACTGCACACTGAGCAGCGTGTGAGCCCTCATTAAGTAGTTCCCACAGCTGCTATTGCCTAGCCCTAGTTACTGAGCCCTCGCTAGCAGCTGAAGGTGGCCTAGCAGGTTGCCTGGACATTACATTATTTGAGTGGTGGATCATCTCAGCTCTGCAGTAACATGTTAATGTTTGTTGCACTAGTATAAGTGGATTAGACGCAGCCGTTTTTCTGGGGATTTGGCTGGCCTGTGTCTGAGTCACTGACTGACAGACTGATCATCTGTCCTTTACACCCATTGCTGAAATGTGCACACCATTGTGTAACTAGGATCTTAAAGAGCCAGTAGCAATCAGTAAGTGGGCCCAGCACACAAAAATTACTTTTAATTAATAAAAAAATTACAATGTAATTCGTTTGTATGCTGTCTGATATAGTTATCAAACTATTTCATGTTCTCAAAGCTTTGTGATTATTGTTTATCTTTTTGTACTGATTCTAATGAATAAATAGCTAAATAAATAGCTTTATACCTTAATACTCTCAGTATTATCTGATGTATTTTTTAGTACTATTTATCTTAATTTTATATGCTTTCTGAATGAGATTATTAGGAATGACTCCTTTTGTGAGGCTCTCAGTTGGATTTGTATTGAATGTATTGAATTGTTTGCTTGGTCTATGTTGAGTAATTTTGATGATGTGAGACTCATGTGACAGAATATTTTAGGCTGCACCTGGAAGCACTAATTTTAAAACATGTCCACCGTAAAGTAAAAAGATTTAAGCAGTTATAATCTCTTGCTTATTTAACTATTGAGTACAGGCCTCCATGCTGTATTCGAATCAGTATTATTTATGATCAATGTGTATAAACATTGTCATTATATACATCACAACTGAGACTGAACTGAACCATTTATGACAATTTCAATATTATTGTTGCTCATTTCATTATCATTGCTTTCATTTTTTTTATTTTATTTATTATTATTGTTGTTATTAGTTATTAGTATTATTGTTGAATTATTGTATCAACAACATTAGTAAAGACAACAAAACTGCAAGAGCAGTAAAAACTAATAATAAATTACACATGTTTACAAAAAAAAAAAAAGATTGGTCGCTTTTCTTTGGAGTCAAAGTTTCTGTAGTTATTGTTGACCATTGGCCATACTATTTCCTGCTGTTGACTCACTGTATAATAAAACAATCAGATGTGAGAGGTGCAGTTTTCTGCCCTGCCAGATCTGCCCTGGTCAATTGTAAGTGCTATTATTTTGAAGTTTAAGCATCTAGCAGCAACAACAGTTCAAGAGTCTAGGCTTGGCAGATGCCAGGAAAATATTACCTACTGAACCTGGGTGTAACGCCTGGGAGCGAGGAGGCGGACGCAAGTGCAGAGAAAAGCAAGATTTATTGTGTTCAAATCCAAGGTCATGGTCGATACAGTCACCGGTCGTAGAGCCAACATGTATCAATGAGATTGATGGGCAGACATAACTCAAAGAACACACAAATATCCAACATCAACCAATCAGCACAAAGACCAACATACATCCATACAAAGACCTGCAACCACACAGGGGAAAACACAGGGCTGATATACAACAGGGTTAATGAGGGACAGGCAGAAACACAGATGCAAACAATCAGGGGTGGAGTCACAAAACAAGGGGGCGGACTGGGAACCAAAACAAAAAGCACATGGACTAGACCAAAACACAAAACAAACATGGACAGGGCTGGAAGGGGCCAATCGTGACAGTAGTCCCTAAAAAGTGTTTGTGAGCTGTGATTTTTGCCTGACATGGTTTCAGTAAGTACTGAAGAAGGGTGACCAAATTTTGCAGATTTCTTATTTTAATTTTCTATTTTTAAGGTTGATCAAATGTATCTGATTTTTTTGTAGCTTTGTTTACAAGTGTTGTGTTTGCATTTTTGTGAGTGGAAATGACATTTTTGCACATGTTTCTGCCCTGATGTCTTGCAAATGTAAATAAAAGTAGCATTACTCATGTCACAATGAATCGCCTTGAATAGATACTGAAAAATTTACTACTTTGCTGAAAATAAAGTTTATTTAATACATACAGTACAATGCAGCTATAAGCATATGACAGAGGATTAGAAACCAAAACAAACTTATAAATATCACAACAAAACCATACAAGAACATGAATCAAGATTATTGTAAAATAGTAAACAATATTAAAATCAGCAGAATACATGAAGGATAAAAGAAAAATGGAATAGAAATAATAGAAACAATAATATGAATCATACAAGTGTATATAAAAACATGGAATTTAGGGAAAACAGCTTACAATAATGTTTTAAGCGGCATCTTAATTTTGCACTGAATGTAAATGCTTAACTAATATATATATATATATATATATATATATATATTTTTTTTTTTTTTTTTTTTTTTTTATTTTGGTCCATTAAGCAGGTCTGCAGAGAGAACAGCTCTGAGTGTATAGAGACAGACAGACAGTCTCCGATTTATTATGGTGCTAAAGAGACCGGAAGACATATAATTATGTAATTATGCAATAATTGGTGAGGTATGTGCCGCTTGCATTACACTGTTATCACTTTGCTTCAGGAAAAGGGTACTGACTAGGGAAATGTTGATCCCCTGAGCTACAAACAATATCAGTGTACTTTCTAACGGTACAGCATGGTACTTAAGATCCCATTATGTATTACAAAGTAGCTTTTGAGGTACGTTATGCTCACTTTGCTAGGGGACAGGTGTATCTACTCAATGCAACTAAAAAAACTGTACTATGAGGCAATATCTCTCACTTTCCTAAAGTACACTGTGGAAAGCACATGTTAATCTATGCAACATACAGCAAATATGTACAATTTTCCACTACAATGTAACTATATTTAATTCTATTTTAAATTTATTACAGACAAGCACATCATTATTTCTGTCAATACATTATCAGTAGTTTTAGGACATTTTTGCCTAACCATAATAGGGTCTAACATTTCGTAAACCACCTTAGAGGGGTTTAGACTGGTTGATGTTGGGGTTAAGATTCTGGTAAACTGAATCTGATTGGTTGGTGTTAGGATTTAGGCTCTGGTAGACTGAATCTGATTGGTTGGGGTTGGGATTTAGCCTCTGGTAGGCTGAATCTCATTGGTTGCTGTTGGGGTTTAGGCTCTGGTAGGTTGAATCTGATTGGTTGGTGTTAGGATTTAGGCTCTGGTAAACTGAATCTGAGTGGTTGGGGTTGGGGGTGAGGTTCTGGTAGAGTGGACTCGTAATGGTGTTCGGATTTACAGAGGAATCATTTTCATAGTCCCCAGCCTGAAGTGAGAAGAACATACATCACGATATTTTTTTGGCAACATCCATATTATTATGAACAGAAATTCTGATCATTACACAGATCACCGCGAAAGGTCAGAGGCTCCTGTGTGGAATTTTTGTGCCAAACTATAATTTGTAAATCATTTTTGCACAGAAAATCCTTTTTTAAAAACACATAACTTCATAAAACATGTCCACACTTCTAGCATAGAAAATGTAAGACTTTCTTAGAGCGTCTAATGTACATTTTATGGGTGTGAGCTGCTTCTGCCAATGAGAAGAGCAGCTTGCCTACAGTTTTGCATAATGTCTAACTCTAACACTGAATCTAATGTAGCAATTTGTAAGAAAGCAATAAAAATGTTCTGTCTTTGTAGAATATCTGACTTGAGATTAAGATGGTGAAGATGAGGAGGATCTTAATTCTGAGATTGACTGATGATAATTAAATATTCTCTCGTTCACTGATCAAAATTGTGCAACTCTTGGGAACGTGCTGTGGTATGTGTCCGTTTTTAAGATTGTCATTCAGCTTCCTCTTTCTCTGTAAAGCCTCAGAGTTGCTCAATATCCCACAGAGTTGCTCACAGCCCACCAACATCACTGTCTACATACTAAATTAAACTCAGAGTAAAATGCTGTGGACCTACAGTAAATAAAGTTCTTAGTTAGTCTAAGACATACAAGATACAAAAGCTTTAAGAGTTTCTTTCACTGGAACTAAGGGGCCGAGCCCAACTCCTGAAAAACACCCCCACACCATGATCCCCCCTCCACCAAACTTTACACTCGGCACAATGCAGTCAGACAAGTACCGTTCTCCTGGCAACCGCCAAACCCAGCCTCGTTTGCCAGACTTGGATGGCTTGGATGCAGCTGCTCGGGCTTGGAAACCCATTCCATGAAGCTCTCTACGTTGTTCTTGAGCTGATCTGAAGGCCACATGAAGTCGCTTCCACTTTGTTTTAATCCCACTGACAGTTGACTGTGGAATATTTAGTAGAGAGCAAATTTCATGACTGGACTTACTGCACAGGTGGCGTCCGATCACGGCACCACGCTGGAATTCACTGAGCTCCTGAGAGCGACCCATTCTTTCACTAATGTCTGTAGAAGCAGTCTGCAGGCCTAGGGGCTCGGCTTTATACACCTGTGGCCATGGAAGTGACTGGAACACCTGAATTCAGTGATTTGGATGGGTGAGTGAATAAGTTTGGCCATATATTGTTTATACTATCGCGTTCAGGAAATGAGTTTGGGGTTTGTTATGCTGAGAGGCTCTAACTGTGAAGGGCAGTAGTGGGAGCCTCCATGCTTGGGGTCTGTTTGTGACTCAGCAGGGGAGGGATTCAGGGTTGAGGACTAAACATGTGTTGATGTGCTGCTCAGGTTAGGGGGGAACTACGTTAGCATTCGAACTATGTGTGTAAGGTGAACTGTGGCTGATACAGCTCAGCAAAGCACCCAACTATGTAGTTGTGTAAGCGAGTATTGTTTTTTTGTTTATATGTCTCTGTCTCTGTCCCCTCACAGGTGCACCTGCTCTAGTCAATCATGTGAGGAGGACTAACCAATCAGAGGCCTAGCTGGTGCAGTTGGGGGAGGAGCCTACACTTTAAAAAGAGGCCTTTAAGCTGGCAAAAGAAAGAAAGAACTGATCATGTGTGCTGTTTTAGTTTGTGTTTTAATCTCTTATGTTGGGAGTGTGCTTTGTTTTTGGTATTTTGTCTGTGTTTCTTTTAATGTAGTTTGAAACACTTTGTCTTTTATGTTAGAGGAAGTACTTCAGTTGTGGTATTTGTGCACTCGTAATATTATATATTGAACACTCGTAAGTTTGTTTCGCAAGAGATTGTTTGAACCACGTGGGGTTTTAAACAGGTAAGAGGGGTGCGCCTATACATCCGCACCACGTAGATGTCTGCTCTGTGTAGCTTCCAAGGTCAGAGGGAAAAGTACACCACCCTATGTACTTTTGTTTCAGAGTAGGTAAGTGTGGCTAGGTTTTTTGTTTTTTTTCCTTTGGCGCCGTCTACACTTTGATTCTTCCAGTGTGGTATTAGCTATCATAGCACTTCAGTTGTAATGTGGTTTGTTTTAATAAAGTGGCGTCAAAAGCTCTATATTGGTCTGTTCCCAACACTTCTAACCCACTCTCACCAGTTCAGAATTGTAATTATTTATATATAATATAATTTAGTGTGTGGCCTGTAGACAACTGTCATACTCAATTTTACTCATAGCTGCGATGCAGTGTCACCAAAGCACTGCAGTAACACTGACGTGGTGGTAGTGTGTTGGTGTGTTGTGCTGGTACGAGTGGATCAGACACAGCAGTGTTGCTGGAGTTTTTAAACACTGTCCACTCATTGTCCACTCTATTAGACACTCCTACCTAGTCAGTCCACCTTGTAGATGTCAAGCCAGAGATGATGGCTCATCTGCTGCTGCACAGTGCAGTTTAGGTCACATACACATAAATATAAAAAAGCCTACATAGGCGAAGGAAGTGAGTTTTAATGCTGCTATTGCAGTTTGAAGTCATCAGTCTCACTCTGGCAATTCCTGTGATGACACTGGCGTCATGTTGTGCTGACATTTGTCTTTCCTTCGGATTTCATCAGTGTTGTGGAAGGAGGGGAACCTATTGCTAGACTTGCCCATGCTTCCTGGAATGCACAGTTGATTTGGGCTTTTATCCCAAACTAACATGACTTTTCCGATACCTAAAGAAAGCTATGCAAATGCAGTGCTAAGTTGCATATCTATTTACAAAAATGTTGAGACACTGTTCAGGATGTAAATAAAATGACCACTGTCTGAATCACTGACCACATGTCAGATTACACACAGCGGAAAAAGACTTTGGGTGAAACATCATGTTTTGCATTGCGACATCGCTGTATGACAAGATCTGACCACCAGTTCTGCGGGACTTCTGTGTTTATAGCCTAACGGAGAATACATTTTAGTGTAGATGTCAAAATATTCCAAAAATAATCCAATTTTAGAGCCTTCTGTGTCAAAAGGAAGAAACATAAATACATAAATGTAAGATAAAACGTCCATTGTGCTTATAAGCTACGGGATATTAGCCTTGTAGATCCACCGCCAGCAAATATACAATACATTACAAAATTGTTTTATTATTGCTAACATATTCACAGTTAGCACAATGACACTGTTTAGGCCGCACCATGAGTTATATTGAGGGGGGGGAAGAGAGGCAAAAAGTTTGTGCAGACTGTTCAGACTGTTCAGAGGGTATTTTCTTGTGGACTGGGGAACAACTTCTTAAGTGGAGCATTATTTTCAAACTGAAATCGTTCGTCCTGTCCGTTTTCCCTACGTGAACAGTCAGACTTGCTTTTTTACATTTACTTAAATTACGAGTAAGGTAGGTTTGTCGGACTTTCGTTTTTTATACAGCTTAATTGTCTAGGTTAAGCCTTCAGTTGTCAGTAGATTTATTATTTAACAAATATGACTGATTAATCGCGTTTAAGTGCCCATTTCCAACTTAAATAACGTTAGCACATTTTCAGCAAGCTAGCTAGCCTGCAGACTGTTCAGAGGTAACCTAGCTAACCTAGCTAGCAGATAGCATATACCTTAAAGCAGCAACTAGGTTTTCAAACGTTTTGTGGTTATTATCATCAACCACACAATATAAAGGTAAAATGTTTAATTATTCATTTAACAGACCCCCAGCCAACGTAGTTGAGGTTAGCTTCTTGTTCGAATTTTCCGTTCCACCTTAAATACTGCGGCCCGAGGTGCCAGAATGTAACTGTTGCACCACTTATGGTAGAACAGAGAATTCGAATAAGAAGCTGGGACCCGTTATTGAGCGTAAACCCGAGGGAAGACGTCGCTGAAGTTAGTTGCATTCCCTGTTCCACCTTAAATGGTGCAGCAGTTACACGTTACTTTCTGACGCCTCAGGTTTAACGAGCACAAACCCGAGGGAAGACGTCGCTGAAGTTGGCTTCTTATTCGAATTCCCCGAATTTTCCGTTCCACCTTAAATGGTGCAGCAGTTACATTCTGACGCCTTAGGCACCATGTAACTGCTGCACCATTTAAGGTGGAACGGAAAATTCGAAGCGCTTGAGCTTTACCAGCAAACTGGTAAGAAGCTTCAGCCTCACCCCAGCCACAGCACGTTACCCAACAGAAGCTATTTAGCCATATTTTAGTGCATGTTGTTAGCTAGTTAACATTAAATTAACTGTTAACTTCTTTGGGTTAAACCAGCCCCTAAAGTATGAAGGCAGGAAAAAAACTTGTTCTGTCAATTTAATAGTCTGTTCCCCTTAACTTAATAAATCGCTCTTATTTTCACTGTAATGACCCGTCCATATAATTTGGTCTAAATGGCCAAATACTTTAAAATTCTTAAAAGAGACGGTATTTTAAGTGTACTAAATGTTGTGTAGTTATGCAGTCAGACAATATAACACGTGTTGATGGACAGTTTATGAATCCTGTAACTGCTCACTGATCAGTTTCTGACCACACTGGTGCTTTTGGTGGGTTATTTTTGTGGTGGAACTAGGGCTGGGCGGTATGATCAAAAATATTGTATCACAGTATTTTTAAAGATTTAGATGGTTTCACAGTATTTTTATTTTGATGATTTTATTACTATTTTGCATGTCTAGGACTTTATAAAGGTTTATAGCTCATTAAATTTTGAAGAGCATATCTAAATATAAAAACATTTTAATTGCTTCATGTTAGGGCGATATGAGAAAAAAATGACTAAATTCATAAAACGTTTGTATGAGAAATGTTTGCTTAAATTTGTATGGAATTTATGCATGACCACAAAACCTTTCATGTTTGTCTCCAAAGACCAAATGTCTGCTTGAAGATGGATATGATGGTTGGTTAGTGTAGTGGGTAACACCTCTACCTTCTACACTGTAGACTGGAGTTCACTCCCCCACCTGGGTAAGCCCCCTACACTATACCAATATAAGTCGCTCTGGATAAGAGCGTCTGCCAAATGCTGTAAATGTAAATGTAAATGTAAATATGACACTGATGAAGAGGCCTTTGTTCCCAAAAAGAAGGTCTTACCTCAAGCCCCCAGAATAAAGCAACCATTTAAAAAATGCACTGTATCAAACTCTCCTGGTTTACAAGTGCACCCAAGCCCTGAAGCTCAGAGACAAAGCAACTCTGCCTCAACTCTGTGGCACCAAATATCTCCAGATCCATTGCTGTACCATGCAACTTCTACATCAACTTCAGCAACATCATTGTTGTCAGCAGCCTCACATAAGGGCCTAGAAAATTCATCTGAAAGGCATGGAGAAAATACTCTTTGGACATCCCTGCGCCAGGCTATTGACCTATCAGGCGACCCACAAACTCCTAGTCAAACACCTGGACAGTTATGGCAAGACAACAATTATGAAGGACAATCATGGATCCAGAATCATCAAATAAATTTGTGGCATCAAGAATCACCTATAGAGTCTCAGCGCCAGGCAACTCCATCGGTATGGCAGCAGGAATCTGCTCCAGTGTCAACCAAGGAAACACTCAAGCTTCAAAGGCTGAGAAATGTCTCTGTTTGTGAACAGAAGTGTGCATGTAAGAATTTTTATCTTTGTATATTTTTTTTCCCCATCCAGTCAGCTTATACTGACTATATGTTAATTTTGTAGATTCGTTGAATGCTCTAATAATGTTTCTTCTAATGGTGTTTCAGCACTATTGCATGACCTGTTGATAAAGCAGGAAATAATAATTGAGCAACAGAGGAACTTAATAAGGACGGTCCAAGATCTGAAGACCACTAGCGCTAGGGAGAACACGGCTGCCTGTGAGGACACAATTGCTTGTGACATGAATCAAAGGCACCTTCCTATTGAAGACCTTCCTTCACTGATGGCTCTGGAAAATGACCTCCGATCATCTCCAGACAAGAGGAAAAAACTTGTAAACAGAAATTTGTTTTACATAGTTTTCCCTTTTGAAAATGTGTTTTATTATTTACAGTATTTGCTAATAAATCTGGGGCTTATTGGTGGTGCTGACATCAAAGACACTGTCTGGCGCATTTTGAAACAGACGATTAAAAATGATCTAGCTGAAACTGTCAACTGGCGAGGCGTGAATGGGAAAATAGGTTTTCAAGGCCTGCAGCTGAAGAATGTTGTAACTGGTAAGTGGTGATGTTTTGTTGAAGTTTTTAATGGAGAATACCTCAGACAGTAACCGTTAGTATTGGACCTGACTATGAGATCCCATGTCCTCCCAGGTGTTGTCCCCTCCCATTTTCTCTCTTAGTTTGGAATATGTTTCTACAACAAAAATGAAGAAAAGATTGTATTGTCTGCATAATCTTTTTTTCTGAACCACCTGCTAAAGCCATGTGATAATCCCACAATGTATCTGTATGCAGGTTAAAGTGCTAGTATGATTGTCAGAAAAGGTGCATGACCAATTTATCTTTAATATGGGTTCATATAATTTGTAAATTTTTTTTTTTACTTGAACTACTGTGGAAAAAATAAATGTATCAATAATTTGTACGAATCACTTTACATTGTTCTGTGCCCATCTGCTAGAAGCTGTAAGAAGAAACACAGTATGTTCCCAGGCCACTGAGATGGAGGTAGAGCGAGTCATTAGAAGATGGTTTCATCTGGCTTGTGATCGGGAGGGCGGGAGGAAGAGAAGAAAAGTAGAAAATGCATCAGGACAAAACAAAATGTAATGGACACACCGCCACACTGGAGAGTGTGTCAAAATGTCCCACTGGAGACAGCAGTACTGGACCTGCTCTTAGTTAGCTTTTTTCTAGCTAGCTAATTACTCTAGGTGCTCTCCCCTCTCTGTCTATTCCAGAGCATTGATGTAACTCTCTCACCCTACTGCTTTGTGGGAGAGGAAGATATGTCTGGAGATAAGTAACAATGTGGAGGAAAGCTTGCAAGGTGTTTACTGGTTTAATTCTAAGCAGGATAAGTTATTGCATTCTTACACTATCCACTGTGTAAATTAGTTAACATACAAAGTTACAACCATATAACCATTGGTTGTGTTTTTCAGTATTGTACGTAATACGGTATGTTAATAAAGGCTTTGTTTTTGAGTTCAAGTGTAGGGACTTAATTGTACAAATAGACCCAAATACTATAAGCCTGGCAAATTTTTAGTTTGCATTTGGGCCAGTATTGGCTCTGCAGTGGCTTAAATATGGGTCTTCTGGCTCAGCTGTGGTTACGTTATGGCTGTATTTTGGGGTGTAGTATAACATGTGGGTGAGTTTTGGACTTGTTCTGGCATGGGTTTGGTTTGAATTTGTTATATGATATTTGGGCCAGTTTTGGACCGTAATTCCATGAGGCAACTGGGCCGAATCAGTTGAAGCAGTGTGACCAGAACTGTTTTGCTATCTGGGGTGTGTCAACATGAGGACCAGAGTTGTGCCAGTCAAAGTCAAGGAAATCTTTATAAGGCTGAAAAACAGAAATAAAACTGTAAGAGACTTCAACTAAACCTTATGCTCACCTAAACAGTCTGGATCTTTAAGAAGAAGAAAGAGAGAACCGGTGAGAACGTAACCATAAAGGACCTGTTGGGCCAGGCAAGACCTCCAGAGGTGATGACAGAAGAATTCTCACTGTGACGAAGAGAAGTCCACCCCATAAACCTGCCTGGCAGATCAGAAACACTCTTCATGAGGGAGGGGGTGGAATTGTTAATGACTACCCTGCTGAACAAGCACCATTAAGATTGAAACCTAATAGCTTTGCTTTTTAATGTGAATTAACTTAATGATTTCCACAATGGAGACCACTGTTTTCCTGTAGACCACCTTTACGTCCCATTATGAAACCATTAAATGCAGTTAGAACCATCAAGTGATCACACAATGCCAACCACAACCGATTTGGCCACAAAAGCAGGACGGCCAGGTTACAGTCTGTTAAATAGTACATAAAAGAGCTTGCAGACTTCTGGAAAAGGCTCTTGTGGACAAGTGAAACACTGAGTAACTTGAGTGATGGCAAAAAGGAACTGCCCAAAGCATATCACCTCATCTGGAATGGTGGGGTGATCTGGCCTGTATGGCTGCCATATATACTGCCTCACTTATCTTCACTGATGATGTAACTGTTCGGCTTTCAACTTTGAAAGCTTTCAACTTTGGACAAAAATTCTGTTCAGTTAATGAATTAAAAACAGCCAACATCACTACATTTCAATCTTATTTATTTATTGAGTAGATTCATTTTCACAGTTACAGAACAATCAGACAGTACTAAGACTTATAAGCCGTCATAACCCAAAGAAATGAGTGGTTTAGAGTCAACTATGCTGAACCTGAATACAGTTTAAAGGGACATATGTTGACTGGGATTGTTGTTTGTTGGGGTTTAGAATGAGGTAGACTGAACACGATTGGTTGGTTTTGGGGTGTAGAGTCAGGTAGGCCGAACATGATTGGTTGGTGTTGGGGTGTAGAGTGATGTAGGCTGAATGTGATTGGTTGGGGTTGGGGCTGAGAATTAGGTAGGCTGAATGTGATTGGTTGTTCGGATTTAGAACGAGGTATCCTGAACATGATTGTTTGGTGTTGGGGTTTAGGGTCTGGTATGCGGAATGTGATTGGTTGTTGATGGTTTGAGAGTCTGGTATGCTAACTGTAATTGGGTGGTGTTGATGTTTAGATTTTGGTATGCTAAATGTGATTGGTTGATATTGGGCTTTAGACTTTGGTATGTTGAACGTAATTGGTTGGTGTTGGGGTTTAGAGTCTGATATCCTGAATGTGATTGGATGGTGGTGGGGTTTAGAGTCTGATATCCTGAATGTGATTGTTTGGTGCTGGGGTTTAGAGTCTGATATCCTGAATGTGATTGGATGGTGGTGGGGTTTAGAGTCTGATATCCTGAATGTGATTGGAGGGTGGTGGGGTTTAGAGTCTGATATCCTGAATGTGATTGGATGGTGGTGGGGTTTAGAGTCTGATATCCTGAATGTGATTGGATGGTGATGGGGTTTAAAGTCTGATATCCTGAATGTGACTCGATGGTGGTGGGGTTTAGAGTCTGATATCCTGAATGTGATTGGATGGCGGTGGGGTTTAGAGTCTGATATCCTGAATGTGATTGGATGGTGGTGGGGTTTAAAGTCTGATATCCTGAATGTGACTCGATGGTGGTGGGGTTTAGAGTCTGATATCCTGAATGTGATTGGATGGCGGTGGGGTTTAGAGTCTGATATCCTGAATGTGACTGGATGGCGGTGGGGTTTAGAGTCTGATATCCTGAATGTGATTGGTTGTTGATGGGGTTTAGAGTGAGGTAGGCTGAATGTGATTGGGTGGTGTTGGGATGTCGGTCCTGGTTGTCTTGACCAATGACAATATTCTGATCTTCAAATGATGCATTTTCATAGTGTCGGTCAGCCTAAACCAGAGAGACAAACAGCACACTGATTAGCAGGAGTGAGATACACATTTCATAATTGTGAAATCTGATTATGCAGCGTTCCTATAATGTTCTCAAGAAGCAAATTACGCACACAAAACACCAAATGTAAAATAAATGACGGTACTACACACACAATACAACACACAGTGTAATATATCAGTTTACATTATTTCAGACTCAGGAAGTTCGTAGACGGCCAGTGATTGTCTATTTACGTTCTGAGATAATTCTGAGATCTTAATTGAATGTGTTCATAAATCACTGTAATAATTTATGAATACATAAATACATAAATTACATATATACATATACAGGATATAAACAGTCCTGTAGAGGATTTTATTTCTTTGTTAAGTAGGTGCTGATTGCTGAAATCAGGTGCTGTCCAGGTGGTCTACAACAAACACCCCACATGTAGACACACCAGCCTTTATAGTTAGAAGTGTTAAATTCTTCAATCCTTTCTTTTCTGGCCACAATTAGGAAAAATGTAAATTAACTTACGGTTCTGTTTGTTCCTGCACGTGAGTCTCTAGAAACAGACCCTGTAGAAAGAGAGAAGATATGAGTAAATAATCTGTACTGTATTCATAACAATGAAGTTCTTTGGAGCATTAGATGCAATACAAGAGACACGTTTGGTTCCCTATTAAACCACCGAAAGCCTAATACTAGTATTATAGCCTAAAACCAGGCCAGTGTAATTTGTTGTCATGTCATTTTCTGTACTGTACCGTTTTCTCTCTCAGCCTCCTTGGTTGACAGAATTCATGATTTTGTACCCTTTATGTGTTGACATCAGATGTGATGGTGATCATATGTTTTATTTTGGGCAGAGTGTCCCTTTAAAGACCATACCTGGTATATTAGGTGTCTGAATGTGCAGAAGTCAGACATAATTCTAAGGTTTTACACCAATTCTATACAAAGTTTTATACAAAGATTTTATTTTTTTACAGTTTTTAAAAATACGTATATGCTGCTATGTGCTTCAGTAACTTAAAAAAATTGCTAAAAGCACCTGGTGTTTTGTTGTGTACCAATTTATAGATCAGTGCTGACCCTCCAATCAGCAGGACAGTCACACAGACACACACAGTGATGATGACAGGGCCAGAAAAGACTGGAGATAAAACACACAGTGACATAAAAAAAATCACAACATTACACAAATCTTACAGCATTTTTCATTGTGAAATCAGTAAACTGACAATTTTGGTACATAAAACCACACAACACTATAAATGGACCTCAAAGGGGAGAAAATAACATATAATTAAATGGAAGATTATTAGGCCCTTTAAGCAGTGGACACATTACTTATTTTGTATGAGCATTTCAAGTCAACAGTTTGTCTGTGGTAAACAATGATGTACTGATGTGGATGATTAACTGGAAAAAACACTGAAGTATTCCTTTAAACCCCTTACAGTAGCAGTACTCTAGTAACATATAGAGAAAAGTCCAGTATAAATAAAAATAAATAAGCAGAGTCTAAATATGTGGTTGGTGTTGAGGTTTAGAGTCAGATACACTGATGACTGGTTGAAGTTTGGGTAAAAAGTCAGATATGTGTTTGTTTGTAGTTACGTAGCATAAAACTCTTTAGAAATCCATCCATCATCCATCATCGTTGACCGCTAGTCCAGACAGGGTCGCGGTAGCAGTTGGGAGAGCAGAGAATCCCAGATGACCCTATCTGCCGCAACTTCCTCCAGCTCATTCCCAGGGACCCCAAGCCGCTCCTAGGCCAACATGGAGACATAATTCCTCCAGCGGGTCCTAGGACAACCCCAGGGTCTTGTCCCGGTAGGCCGTGCCTGGAACACCCCCAACTGGAGGCATCCAGGAGCATCCAGATCAGATGCCCGAACCACGTCAGCTGGCTCCTCTCAATGCGGAGGAGTAGCGGCTCTACTCTGAGCTCCTTCCGGATGACCGAGCTCCTCACTCTATCGCAGAGCGTGTAGCCCGCCACCCAACGAAGAAAGCTCATTTCCGCCACTTGTATTCACAATCTCGTTCTTTCAGTCATTACCCACAGCTCATGACCATAGGTGAGGGTTGGGATGTAGATCGACCGGTAAACGGAGAGCTTCGCCTTTTGGCTCAACTCCCTCTTCACCACTACAGTCCAGTACAGTGACCGCATTACTGCTGCCGCCTGTCCCAGCCTGCAGCCGATCTCACGATCCCTCTTCCCGTCATTCGTGAACAAGACCCCAAGATACTTAAACTCCTCCACCTGGGGCAAGTCCTTTCCTCTTACCTGGAGTGGGCATGCCATCCTTTTCCGGGTCAAGACCATGGACTCAGACTTCGAGGTGCTGATCCACATACCAACTGCTTCACACTCAGCTGCAAACCACTCCAGCAAGCGTTGGAGGCATCCATGTGATTCCGCCAAAAGAACAACATCATCTGCAAATAGCACAGACGCCACCCTCCGGCCTCCACACAATGCCCTCCTGACCCCGGCTATGCCCTGACACTCTGTCCATGAATATCATGAACAAGAGTGGAGACAGAGCACAACCCTGGCGGAGTCCAACGCTAACACTGAAAGTGTCTGACTTAATGCCGAGTATACGGACACAGCTCTCAATCCGGGACTACAGAGATTGGATAGCCCGGAGTAGTAGCCCAGCACCCCATACTCCCGGAGGACCTCCCACAAGATATCTCGAGGAACACAGTCATAAGCCTTCTCCAAGTCCACAAAACACATTTAGACTGGGTTGGCAAACTCCCATGCGCCCTCAACAATCTGTGAGAGGGTGAAAAGCTGATCCATTATTCCACGGTCGGGACAGAATCCACATTGTTCCTCCTCAATCTGAGGTTCAACTATCAGTCTGAGTCTCCTTTCCAGCACCTTCGCATAGACTTTCCCAGGGAGGCTGAGCAGTGTGATACCCTGATAATTGGCACACACCCTCCGGTCCCCCTTTTTAAAAATAGGGACCACCACCCCAGTCTGCCAGTCCAAGGGTACTGTTCCCGAGGTCCATGCAATATTGCAGAGGCGTGTTAGCCATGACAGCCCCACAATATCCAGAGCCTTAAGCATTTCTGGACGAATCTCATCCACCCCTGGTGCCTTGCCACTGAGGAGCTTACCAACTACCTCAGTGACCTCCACCAGGGAAATGAAACTTGACACCCCGTATTAATGCCTATGAATTTAGAATGAGATTCATAAAAGCCCCTGTGGTGTGTAGGTGTCCCAATACTTTTGTCCATATAGTGCGTATGGTACATGTGACATTTCCATGTATACAGTAGTATGATTTAGTAGACTGATTTATGGTATCTTACCACTCTGAAATTTACATTTTGATTCCTCTGTTGTTGTTTCCACTTGTTTTTGATTATGATGATGATGATGGTCATAGAATTGAGCGGCGTTCATGCAACAAGACATAACAAGGATGTACAAATTAGACATAAATCACATTAATGACCATCATAAGCCCAGGCAGCATAGAGCAACAAGCAAGAATTTGTATGTTTTCTTAAAACTGCGCAGTTATCTGGTTCCTACAAAGAGGCTAAATGTTACAGAGATGCTAAAAGCTACAGATACTCACACAAAAGTTTTATTAGCAGAATTATAAACATTTTTACATATAAATACAAACGTCTGCATTGTAACGTTGTGCTGCACTTACCTGTGCTTTCTGGTTTCTTTGTTGGGTCTTTTTCACCTTTTGATGTAAAAGTAAAAAGGCAGATTTAATCTTTATCCATGGTGTTTGTGATGCGTTCGTAGATTTACGAGCAGAAGTTTGCAACTCATTTCCTTTACGTGCAAGATTTTGACAATGTTGTTGCACATCTCTCAGAATTGTAATCATACGGTCCAGAGAAGAGTGTGAAGCCGCCAACTATGGTTGTTATAAACTGTAATACGTCTACAATTCAGATTTCTTACTTTGCGATTGTGATTCTGGTGCAACAATATTGTCAAAGGTTTGCACAGCAAACTGAGACACAAGCTTGTACAGGTTGATCTGAATGAATGAAAATGTTAAATGTAAATTTACACATCTGAAAATGGAAATAAATGTGTTAAGAGCCCAAATTTAGTCACATGACTCACTTTTCATATTTGCGCTTTAGTAAATTTGCATTTAAAAGCTGATGCCTGCATATAAATGAATTGCACTAAGTCTAACTCTGTATATTAATCCTGAGAGTTGTTAAACTAAGATATTGAAAAACCAAAAACCTTTTCAACCTAGTTGATAACTTCACAAGTTTGTGTGGTTCATTTTTGTCATATCACGCTCAACATTTCATTGCTGGGTTTAATCAAGGCCATAAGCTCAAAAACAACTGACCTAAAGAGGAACCAACTGTACTTACGGTTCTAGTTCATTTACCACCAGACATCTGGAACCGTTCATTATAACCACAATTAATGACTTAATGGTCTTTGTGGTCATATTATGTCTCTCAAAAGTGGCTAAAGGTCTCTTCACACACATTTTTCCGGTTTTCACAGAGGATAAACCTTAATAATCCTTAATAAACCTTCAGACTGAATAAAGCATTCAGTCTGGAACTGAGAAACTGTAGTGCTCCAGGAAAACCAGCTCAATTTCATGGTTGTATGGATGTGTTAAAATGAGACTAACCAATCAAAGATCTGTGGTTACAGGCCAAACAAATGGTTCCATACAGAACCATGAACACTCAAAGCCATTTGCATGCCTAAAGTATCTTTTGCATGGTCAAAGGGTTCTTCAGATTGATGGAAACTGTGAAGTTATCTATATAGAGCCTTTTTGAATGGTTAAAAGGTTCTTTGCATCTATTTCTATATAGAACCTCTATGATGATTAAAGGGTTCTTTGCATCATGAAACGGTTCTTCAGATTGATGGAGAATGTGCTGTGGATGGTTCTATATGGAATCTTTATGACATAAGATTCCATGTAGCACAAAAAATGGTTCTTCTATTGTAAGAAGCTTGATATCATAACAGAAGAACATTTTTTGGTGTTATATAGAACCTTTTTAAAAAAAGGTTCTATTTAGAACCATCTACAGCACATTATCCATCAATATGAAGCACCCTTTCACAAGCAAAGAACCCTTTATATACACACACACACACACACACACACACACACACACACACACACACACACATATATATATATATATATAAAGTACAGTACTGTGTGAGTTTTAGGCTTCTAAGTAATTTTTTAAACAGTTGACCTCAGCAGTGAGTTTATCACAATATACATTAGAATAAAGTCGTATTCATAATTCAAATAAACAGAAAAACAATAAAAAGTAACCAGAATTTATTGCGTCCATATTTTTCCCTGACACCTTCACAGCCACCACAGAGACTCAATTTACTGAGCACTGATTGGTCAAACCAGGAGCTGCTTTTTAACTACATATAATACTGGGCTTCCTCGAGGAGAGGCTTGGAAATGGGTAAACAAACACACTCACATCCAGAAAATCACTGTTTTATTTATTTATATATATTATTTATATATTCATTAATATTCTATAAATTTTGTTCATTCAAATATTAACACTTTTCTCAGCAAATAAACACAAAGTACACAAATAAATTTTGAAAATGTTTCTTGGGTGCCTAAGATTTTCTCATATATATATATATATATATATATATATATATATATATATATATATATATATATATATATATATATATATATTTATATATATATATATAATATATGTATATATAATTTATTTGATCAGAACCTTTATCCAGCCATGTTTGCACACAGAGGAATTAGACCTCTGCATTTAACCCATCCGTGCAGTGAAACACCCACATACATGCACACTAGTGAACACATACACTAGGGGGCAGTGAGCACTTTTGCCTGGAGCAGTGGGCAGCCCTGTATATATATATATATATATATATGTGTGTGTGTGTGTGTGTGTGTGTGTGTGTGTGTGTGTGTGTGTGTGTGTGTGTTTTTTTATATTTTAATTATTACAGTGTCAACTTAGAAGAATCATTTTTGTTGCTGATCTGATCTGAACTCAATTGAACACATTAATATGCTGAAGAATGGAAAACTGAAGAGGACCAGCCTCCAAAACAAGCAGGAGCTGTAGATGATTAAAGTAAAAGCTTAGCAGAACATCACCTGAGAACATACTCAACCCTTGGTGATGTCTGCGACTCACAGGCTTCAAGCAGTCCCTGCATGCAAATCATCTACAATGAAGCGAAACATGACTAATCTACTGTACACACCACTGCAGTGTCCCAAACAGTATGGTGGCTTAAAATGTATGAAAACAGCCTTTATTAAAATCTGAGATTGTGCACTTTAATCTCGTTTCAGTCCAAATTAAAACTATGGAGCACAGAGGCGAATAAAGAAGAACACTAACATGCCTTTGTGCAAAATACCATAGAAGGCAGTGAGCACTTACCTGAGTTCAGTGTCAGCTTCACAGTGTGATTCCACGCTCCAGTCTCTCCACACTGATAAGATCCAGCGTCCTGCAAACTGGGTTGTTTGACAGTCACCACTAAGAGTCCACCGAAGTTCTCACCATGGGCATCATACAGAGAGAACCTCTCGGTATGATTCCACCTGTTCTGGGCTTGAGTGACTATTCTGTCTTCGCACTGGTTTTGCTTTAACTTACAGAAATATTTTTCATTAAATCCATATTTGATGTCTTCGCAGTAAATTAGGACGTCACCCCCTGGGTAGCCAATTACGTAAACGCAGCCCACTTGACCTGCCAATCAAATTAAAATATCTCATTCAGTGTTCTGGTCTCAATTACTCAAACTTCTCGGTTTAATCTTAAAAAATGATCATTAAAAATGCAAAAATTCTCTATAATTTGAAGAATAACTGACCTGAGATCAGCTGGAGGGTGAAGAAGAGGAGGATCTTCATTCTCGGGCTCACGGATGGTCACCAAAGCACCAGATCACTGTCAGCGTTAGTTATTCAATGAATAAAGTTCTACTGCTCTCAGTAATGTGTTGTGCTCTGTGTGAGTCCCTGTGCCTCGATTGCTTCACTTAGTTTCCTCTTTCTCTGGTTTCGGAGTTGCTCAGTGTTACAGCTCAGCCCACCACTGTCCGTGACCAGACACTAACAATCCCACGGTATCCATAGTTGAGTCCAGTCAGAACGATGACGTTATGTACACACACTGGCTACTTTACTAGTTACTCCTACCTTGTATCATCTCTCATGGTCTGTTTTGTCATGCATGTTTACTGAATAGGTGCAGATTGATGTTACCCAGCTTTCACAGCCCATCCGTCCAGTATCACTGACCACATGGTATAGAAATAGCTGTATGATGAAACCAGTCAGGCCTAACATCATGACCACCTCCTCGTTTCTACACTCACTGTCCATTTTATCAGCTCCACTTACTGTATAGCTGCACTTTGTAGTTCTACAGTTACAGACTGTAGTCCATCTGTTTCTCTGATACTCTGTTACCCTGTTCTTCAGTGGTCAGGACCCCCATGGATCCTCACAGAGCAGGTACTATTTGGGTGGTGGGTCATTCTCAGCACTGCAGTAACACTGACATGGTGGTGGTGGCGTGTTAGTGTGTGCTGTGCTGGTCTGAGTGGATCAGACGCAGCAGTGCTGCTGGAGTTTTTAAACAGTGTCGCTGCTGGACTGAAAAAAGTCCACCAACCAAAAATGTCCAGCCAACAGCGTCCTGTGGGGAGCGTCCTGTGACCACTGATGAAGGACTGGAGGATGACCAACACAAACTGTGTAGTAATAAAGTGGACAGTGTTTAAAAACTCCAGCAACACTGCTCTGTCTGATGTGGGTGCTTGTGTGTGTGTGGATGGTTCAATGTTGGAGGGAAGTGTATGGTTTATGGTGACCCCTCCCCCTCGGGTTCCACATTATTTATGTGCCTTACTTGCTGTGTGTTCAGTAAAGAGAACTTCCTGCAGCAGATCATGGTGCTTCTTCTTCCTCAAAACTGTACAATAAGTTCTGAATTACTAAATATATGATTGAAAATATGTTTAAGTTTGGTGACTAAATTATTTGAAAAATGATCAGTGTTTAGAGTCATTTGTAGCTTCAGGGAGATAATCATACAATCACTATCAGCTTTAGAAACACATTATACACGTGTGACTAAACACAAATGGCAATAAAAGACTGGACATAAAAGGCTGCTTTCACTCAGCAGCCACTTTATTAGAAACTCCTACCTTTTATCCAAATAACCCCAAACACATTTAATGATGGTACAAACTTACAAATGATGGTTCTTTAAGGGTTCTTTTAGTAAAGAAAATGATTTTACACAGAACCATGAACACGCAAAAACTCTTTGCAGGGTGTTTTGCATTGTGAAGCATTGTATGTGTTCTTCAGATTGGTGGTTCTACATAGAACTATTTTGAAAAGAGGTCTGTTTAACACCAAAAAGGGTTCACCTATTATAACAAGCTTGACATCATAATGAAAGAAGAACCCTTTTTGGTGCTATAGAACCCTTTTCAAAAAGGTTCCATATAGAACCATCTACAGCACTTTTCTCCATCTATCTGAGGAACCATTTCACCATGCAAAGTACCCTTCAATGATGCCAAGGCTTCTTTTCCTTTACTAAAGAGTCCTTGACTTTTTTATGAGTGTAGTTTTAGTGGTCTACCACGGCTTGCTTTGTTGTTGAGTCCTATTTTCTCTATAAGTTTTTAATGTATTGTTATGCTTCAACCATACGGTCCTTCTGGACATCTTCAACAAGTCCTATCTGGAGGATCGCTCTTATCAGGTAACATGGAGAGGGTTCACATCCTCTCCATGCAGGCTCTCCACTGGTGTCCCACAAGGCTCAGTGCTGGGTCCTCTTCTCTTTTCTCTTTACACTAGCTCTCTTGGTGATGTAACATCTTCTCATGGCTTCTCTTATCGCTGTTATGCTGATGACACTCAACTAATGTTTTCTTTCTCACACTCTGACACACAGGTTTCCAGTCACATCTCGGCATGTCTGTCTGACCTCTCTTCATGGATGGCAGCTCACCACCTGAAGCTCAATCCCAGCAAGGCTGAGCTGATATTCATCCCTGCAACTACAGGTCCTCATCATGATCTCATTAGAGAACTCTCTGATTGTTCCATCTGTAGAGGCAAGAAGCCTTGGTGTGACTCTGGATGGCCAGTTATCGTTCTAACCATTAAGAGGTAGCATCTCACAGTGCATCTTGGTGCCAACACCAAGATGCCTGGGTATGAAGACTGTGGAACATGTGCTTCTATAGTTCAATAGACTACAGGCTGAGAGAGCAAGATAAGTTCAATCAGCTTAATTTTCAGTCTTTTTCACAGCCGTTGGCATAGCAGTAGTTCAGGACTTTACATTTTCAACATGATACTGGCGTACTGCTCAGAATTTAGGGAATGAAATAGTTACTTTATCTCTTGCCACACTCCATTTCAGTCCCGTAGGTAATTTTACATTCAACTGTCCCAACTTGGCCCTGCTTTCACAGAACCACTTTTTATTTCCCCCACCACTTATGAGGTTGCGCCACCGCATGTTTCCTTTTTCTATACAAAAGAAGAGGTGGACATCATGATGATGTCAGAGTGGCACCACATACCAATGTCTATGAGAAAAACGTTCAGTTTGTCACGTTTCACAAGAAACCTGATAAAAATAAAAAAAAAATGAGGTAAACACTACTTCAAAAGAGAGTATTTTAATTGCATGGCATTTCTAATCCATTCTGTGAAAATTAGGTCATAAGTATAAAAATATTCTTTCAGTGTTTTTGTAATAAATAATCTGGCATGAGTATAATAATGGAGTCACTTATGTATCAAAAAAAGTTCCATCACAGAATAAATGCAGTGGAATGTAGTGACATTGACAAAATTATTTTGTATGCTTTATTTTAAGACATATATTAAACCCACACTTATATAGATTGGGTTGTAATGGTTGCAGTTGAATGCTTAAGTTTGTTCATTTTAGTTTCCACCCACGCACATACATTTTCACTACACACTCTCATTTCTATATAAATAATGTTCTGTATTTAAACATTTTCACATGTGGGAACCGTGTTGTCTTTGCTACAGTGACATAGCTAAATTAAAGTATGTTGTTCATTTACAAGTACTGAGATTGCAAAAGTGCTTTTTTTTATTTTTACTGGAAGTTCAAAAACACCAGTTTCCCTTTTAACAGGAGGAACTTTATTGTGTTAGTATGTATTGCTACATTCTAACGTCATTATCATGTCCACCTCTAACCTCTGCACCGGTTGTGGTAAGCGATGATTCTCTCATTCCCATCCTGAACTTGTGAGAGGACAGTGCAGTTGCCCTTAATTCTGGCATCTGTGTCCATGACAAATGCCAATAACAGCGCCTCACATAGCCACAGGGCAACAAATGTGTGCTCAACATCGCTGTCCCATTGAAGACAGCACTGTTTTCAGAGAGCCAGTGTGGGTATGTCAGTAATCCCATGCAAGAAATGCCTACAGTACAAGGTCAGACCTAGGAAGCATTGAAACTCACTAACACTCCATGACGTTGGCCCCTGCTGCACCCTATCAACCTTTCCAGATGGAGGTTTGTGTACTTGATAACCTGGAATACCTTTTCTCAGTTTACGACATGCCATAGAAATTGAGTGTATGGACCAGCTTTGATGCTGTGTTGCACTAAGTCAGTCTGTGTACAGTGTCTTTGCTCTTCCGTTAAACCCAAACCACTCTGCCTTCCACTTTCTCCATCTTCCCTTGTGCCGTCAACTCCAAAGATAGTGCTGCTTGTGCGTGCCATCAACAAACCCTCAGGGGTCCATCCACAGGCACTGGTACTGTGTGCTCAGCTCCTCCCACTCACCATCTCTGCCAGCATACTTATCCATGCCCCCTTCTCCCCATTGCTTCTGTCTGTCCATAAGCAGCGTCCTAAGTAACAGCGCCACCAGCAACTGCCCAGACCATGTTTGGAGATCTGTGGTCAGTGCCACTAGGTTGTGGCTAGCTTTCCCACCATCCGTTGTTGAGTTTTTTAATGCACAGGTTAATTTCTTCAATCACAGTGGTGCTATCCCAACTCTGACACTGATTTTGGCAGTGAAGTAGAGCCAGTGGTTCTGCTCCAGGAAATGCTCTTTGATGCACATGTACAATGTGTGTGTTTATGGGAATATTTGACCGTTGACTCGTTGTTGACAAGAAGGCCTGGCTCACAGTCTCCGCTCTAATTCATCCCAAAGGTGTTCTATGGGGTTGAGGTCAGGACTCTGTGCAGGTCAGTCAAGTTCTTCCACACCAAACTCACTCATCCATGTCTTTATGGACCTGCTTTGTGCACTGGTGCACAGTCATGTTGGAACATGAAGAGGCCGTCCCCAAACTGTTCCCACAAAGTTGGGAGCATGAAATTGTCTCTACTGCTCTATAGTCCAGTGGCGGTGCTTTACACCAGAGCGACCCATTCTTTCACTATGTTTGTAGAAGCAGTCTGCAGGCCTAGGTGCTTGGTATTATACACCTGTGGCCATTGAAGTGATTGGAACACCTGAATTCAATGATTTGGATGGGTGACTGAATACTTTTGGCAACATAGTGTATGTGCCCTTTGATGCCCATGCGACTGTTTTGGTTAGGTTTTGTTATTTTTATTATTATTATGTTCACTTTACTTCCCCAGATATTTGCAATACCTTCAGAGGAGGAAAAGCAAGCTTTATCCTAGAGTATAGTAGTCTGATCTTCAAGTGATCGCAACACCAAGACAAAATGAACAAAATTATCACAAAACGACTTAAAAGCTGTTCCACAACAAAATCCAGTTATTTTATCATGATCTGTTAACATAAATGTATCACAAAAGGTGTTTACTTAAAGCTTCATTACCTGCTTATACAGAATTACTGTACTAACCAGAAATGTTTCTAATGAATTCCTATTCCATAAGTGAGCCAGTAAGCCTGTGGTTTAGTGACGTATAGTGTTCAGAGCATTACATTACCAAGAATGTTGCACAATGCTTTTCCTGGCTACAGGGTTTTAGTGTGACCTTATTTCCTTACTGCATCACTGTAAAGTTATTATTATCAAGTTCTACTATGGTTTATTATGGACGTGTTACTCATTCAGCTGTTCTTTCTGCACTTTTGAAAGCCAGTAAGGACTGAAAATATACATCAGATCTTTTCATCATATTCTAATGAGTAAAACATGCATGTTTTTACCAGACAACATACCGATGCCAACCCTAATCCTGACCAAAATCACCAAATTTATCGCAAAAGGAGTTAACAACTGTTTCATTTGTTAGGTTTTAAGAAAAACTGAAGCTTAGTCAGGAACCCTGTTTAAATCTGTTGAATGTGTTTGGTAAGGCAGGGTTTCTGACTAAGCTTCAGTTTTCAAATGGAACAGCTGTTTACTTGTTTTGAGACGGCAGCTAACAATGTCATTGTTAAAACAGATTTTCATACTTAGGCTAAAACTAATCCTTATGAGCAGGCACATGAAGGCCAATTGTGTTCAAAAATATTATTTAAATATGAAGTATAGCATTATAATAATGTAAACAATGTTGTTGCAACTGCCACATGTTTTCTGGAGCCCATCCCAGCAGTCATTGGGCAGAAGGCAGGATACACTTGTGGCGGAGAGGCTGAACCACTTCTTTGCACGTTTCGACAAGGAAAGATCAGAAACAGCAGCAGTTCCACCATTTGACTGCAGTGGTTATAGCTTCATGGTGGAGGAACATGAGGTGAGGAGAACATTGAATGCGGTGAACCCCTGGAAGGCTGCTGGACCAGACAGAGTCACTGGATGCGTCCTCAGAAAATGTGCAGACCAGCTGGCTGGAGTCTTTACCAAGATCTTCAACGCATCCCTATCCCAGTCCTTCATCCCGCCATGTCTGAAATCAGCGACAATCGTGCCGGTCCCAAAGCATCGGCGGCCTAAATGACTTCAGACCAGTCGCCCTGACACCAGCTGTCATGAAGTGTTTTGAGAAACTGGTGAGACACCACATCAGGTCTTGCCTCCCAGTTACCCTCAACCCACTTCAGTTTGCATACAGAGCAAACATATCAACAGAAGATGCCATAGCAACAGCGCTCCATGCCACCATCTCCCACCTGGAACTGCAGTCCTAAGAACACTTAAGAAGCTGAATCTGGAAAAGAAACTGCTGACTATCTTCTACCGCTGCTCCGCTGAGAGCGTTTTGATGTACTGTATCTCTGTGTGGTTCTCCAGTTGTACCATAGCACACAAAAAGGCCATACAAAGGGTCAACAACACGGCACAGAAGGTTATTGGACACCCCCTCCCCTCCCTGGAAGACTTCTACAGAACTCGCTGTCTCAGGAGGGCTTACACAATCATCAAGGACAGTACACACCCAGGACATAGGATGTCTGAACTGCTGCCCTCAGGCAGACGTTACCGACACCTCAAAACAAATAAAAACTGTCCCTTAAACGGTTTGTCCAACAGGGCCATATCCCAGTTAAACAAAAACTATACAGTTCACCAGTGGGCAGATGTTTCTGTCTGCCTACAGGGATAAGTGCAATGACTCATGCTGCTAAAAACAAAATATAATGCGCAATAATTAATGCTGCAAATGTCAATTTCTTCACTGTGTATATAGGAAAGCTTAGTGTGTAAATAGGAGAGCTTAGTTAATTTATGCTTACACCTGTATAGTTAACCGTAGCTCTAATCTGTTATTAAATTTGTTTATATTTTAAAACTTTTCTATTTTATATTTAAACTTTCTGTGTTTGTAAACCAATTTTGTTGTGCAAATGTACAAGTACAATGTGTAATGACAATAAAGGTTCATTTTTTTTCATTTCATTTCATTTCATTCATTTCATACACCTTGGACAGGTCACCAGTTCATCACAGAACAGACAGACAGACAGACAATCAGACATATACATCCACACACATTTTCACACCTAAGGGCAATTTAGCATGTCCAGTTGGCCTGAATGCATGTCTTTGGAATGTGGGAGGAAACCCATGCAGACATGGGGAGAGCATGCAAACTCCACACAGAAAGGACCCTGGTCCCCGGCCGGGGAATCGAACCCAGTTCATGTGATTGACACCACGAACATCATGAAAGGATAAAAAAAAAGCTGATAACAACTGGAAGGTTCCACCTTCATTCCTGATTGTCCAGAAACTTGACCATCACTGGTTTAATTTATCTGACTCCCCAAACATGACCTACCCTGAAGCTAGGCTAGGGGTGCGGGATACGTTGGCATTGTTATGCTGTCTGGTAAACATGCAGTGTTTTACTCATTATATTATGATGAATAGATCTGATGTATATTTTCAGGCCCTACTGGCTCCCAGAACTGCAAAAATGGCTGCTGAAGGAGCCACACATCCAAAATATACCACTGTAGAACTGGATAATAATAACACTGCAATGATGCAGCAAGGAAATAAGGTCACCATTAAAGCCCTGTAGACAGGACATAACATTGTGAAGCATTCTTAGTAAATACTGGACGTCACTGAACCACAAGCTTACACATGAGGCAACTTCACCTAGTTTTGTAAATGTGGCTCAGTTACGCATCAGGAATTCATTAGAAGCTATGATGGTAGATACATTATGGGGCTGTAATTGTGCATAAGCAGATCATGGGGCTTTGAGTAAACACCTTTCATGGTTATGTTAAGATAATAATGTGATTGAATTTTGTTGTAGGATTAGTCTCTAGACTACATAATGTTGCAGTTAGTAGTGGATGTGCTGTACTTTTAAATCAGGCTATTTCCTCTGACACACTACCATATCGACCTAGGTGCTGTTTACTATGATTTGCAGTGTGAGTGTTTGAAATGAGTTAATCAGATCATCAATCACCAAAACCATTTCTCATATGGAATTGCAAATAGTACAGAAATTCAAAGCACTAGTAAATTCTCATTTTATTTGCACTTATTCATTACACTCATTACACTTAAAATAAAAATAAACAAAAAATAATCAGACAGTAGTAAGACTTACATCATGATACAAAGAAATGAGGGGATTAGAGTCAACTATGCTGAACATGACTGGGGTTTAAAGCAAGGTGTGCTGAGCATGACTGGTTGGTGTTGGGGTTTAGAGTGAGGTATTCAGAACTTGATTGGTTGGTGTTGGGGTTTAGAGACTGGTATGCTGAGCGTGATCGGTTGGTGTTGGAGTTTAGATTGATGTATGCTGAACGTGACTGGTTGGTGTTGGGGTTGAGAGTGAAATATTCAGAATTTGATTGGTTGGTGTTGGGGTTGAGAGTCTGGTATATTGAACGTGATTAGTTGGTGTTGGGGTTTAGAGTCAAGTATTCCGAGTTTGACTGGTTGGTGTTGGGATTTAGAGTCTGGTATACTGAACGTGATTGATTGGTGTTGGGGTTCAGAGTGAAATATTCAGAATTTGATTGGTTGGTGTTGGGGTTGAGAGTCTGGTATACTGAACATGATTGATTGGTGTTGGGGTTGAGAGTGAAATATTCAGAATTTGATTGGTTGGTGTTGGGGTTTAGAGTCTGGTATGCTGAACGTGATTGATTGGTGTTGGGGTTGAGAGTGAAATATTCAGAATTTGATTGGTTGGTGTTGGGGTTTAGAGTCTGGTATACTGAACGTGATTGGTTGGTGTTGGGGTTCAGAGTGAAATATTCAGAATTTGATTGGTTGGTGTTGGGGTTGAGAGTCTGGTATACTGAACGTGATTGGTTGGTGTTGGGGTTTAGAGTGCGGTATTCAGAATTTGATTGGCTGGTGTTGGGGTTTAGAGTCTGGTATACTGAACATGATTGGTTGGTGTTGGGGTTTAGAGTGCAGTATTCAGAATTTGATTGGCTGGTGTTGGGGTTTAGAGTCTGGTATACTGAACGTGATTGGTTGGTGTTGGGGTTTAGAGTGCAGTATTCAGAATTTGATTGGCTGGTGTTGGGGTTTAGAGTCTGGTATACTGAATGTGATTGGTTGGTGTTGGGGTGTAGAGTGAGGTATTCAGAATTTGATTGGCTGGTGTTGGGGTTTAGAGTCTGATATCCTGAATGTGATTGGTTGTTGTTGGGGTTTAGAATGAGGTAGGCTGAATGTGATTGGGTGGTGTTAGGATGTCGGTTCTGGTTGTCTTGACCAATGACAATATTCTGATCTCCAAACGATGCATTTTCATAGTGTCGGTCAGCCTAAACAAGAGAGACAAACAGCACACTGATTAGCAGGACTGAAAATTGTGAAATCTGAATATACAGCGATCCTTTATTTCTATACTATATCTTATATTTAGTATTTTGTAAGATGCACATCTTTGTCTACTTACTGCTCTTTATCTGCTGTAACAATGTAAATTTCCCCCAGTGGGATAATAAAAGTCTATCCTATCCTACAATGTTCTCAAGAAGCAAATTACGCACACAAAACACCAATATGAATGATGTTACATATAGTATATGGCACTACATATCCAATACAACACATGGTGTAATATATCAGTTTATGTTAGTTCAATCTTAGGAAGTTTGTTGACGGCCACATGTAGACACACCAGCCTTTATAGTTAGAAGTGTCAAATTCTGCAATCCTTTCTTTTCTAGCCTCAATTAGGAAAAATGTAAATGAACTTACGGTTCTGTTTGTTCCTGCATGTGAGCTACTAGAAACAGACCCTGTAGAAAGAGAGAAGATATGAGTAAATAATCTGTACTGTATTCATAACACTCTTAGAAATAAAGGTAACAAACCCAGTTCTTTGGAGCAATAGATACAACACAACACTTATCCAACTAATATTACTTATTTTTGTGGCCGCCATATTTGGGACAGAATTTCTGGCTTCACTGTTCTGCACAAATGTAACGGGAAAGAGGTGAAAAGTGGTTAAAATTACTCTCCTTACTCTCAGATCCTTATACAGTTTCAGGTACCAACGACATCAGCTAATTAACACAGATGTGAACAACACTAGCTTTTAGATCACTTTAGCTAATGTTCACAGCCGAGAGATAAACAGTCACCCCCCTAACGGAGCTGCAGACTGCAGCTATAACTTTACTCTCTAGATTTAAATGACATTTGAATGGACGAACATAAGTGTTAAATATCAGACTGAATGTCGTGGGGCGGAAAACTACGTTGTGTTTCGACAGACATGATTCTGTAAGTTTTATAGTGCAGTTAGTTCAGAGTTCAGCTCCAGTGCTGAAACCCCTGAATTGCATAACTGCGGTTCCCTGGTTAAAACACCTGATATTATTAGCTGCTTAATCCCTTCTGGAGCTGAACGAGGTGTGAACAGTAGAGAAACACTAAACTATACAGTGCAGCGGCTCCAAACCTGGAGTGAAAACACTGAATTAATGGTCTGAGTGTATCTCGACTCTTGGCTTCTGTCATGTCTAACTAACTGAAGGCACTGCACAGCGCAGTCACTCCCTGATTCAGTCCTCAAAATGGCAGCGACTATATAGTGTGACGTCACCTGAAACTTGAGAATAAAACCAATGAAAGCCCAATACTGTTATTATGGGCCAAAACTAGACCAGTGTTATTTGTTGTCATGTAATTTTCTGTACTGTACCATTTTATCTCCTCAGAAGTCATGATGTTGTACCCTTTTTGTGTTCCCCTCAATACAATACCCAGCATGCATTTTACAAATACATCATATAACCACTGGGACTCACTCCCCATCATAATAAAGCAACTCTGGCTGCTTGCACAATCACTAATGGAGGGGCTAACAAATACAGATGACTTCATAGCAGTAGTGCTAGCACAAAAATAAATATCCATCCATCCATCCATTTTCTAAGCCGCTTCTCCGTCAGGGTCGCGGGGGGGAGCTGGAGCCTATCCCAGCAGTCTTTGGGCGGAAGGCAGGATACACCCTGGACAGGTCGCCAGTCCATCGCAGGGCAGACACACAGACACTCACTCACACCTAGGGACAATTTAGCACATCCAATTGGCCTGACTGCATGTCTTTGGACTGTGGGAGGAAACTGGAGAACCCGGAGGAAACCCACACAGACACGGGGAGAACATGAACTCCACACAGAGAGGACCCCGGTCACCCGGCCGGGGAATCGAACTCAGGCCCTCCGTGCTGTGAGGCGACAGCGCTACCCACCACGCCACCATGCCGCCCACAAAAATAAATAAATAAATAAAAATAAATAAAGTGCTAGTAGCTGTTTTTCAGAAGTTCCTCCCATCTTATACCTAATCAGAAGGGGGTTTTCTTGTCTTTAAAGAAAGGAAATCTAGAAAATCTCACTCTGGAGTCTGTAGCACTGCTGTAGGACACGATCAGGCATATATATAATTTTATCCAGCGTGGCCTTTTAAAGAACTATTACTTGTATTAGCTATTATGACACATATTAAAGTTTGACATAACAGAAACGTTCTACATCAATTTTATACAAAGTTATATTAATAAAAAATACTTTGTATGGATATTGACTGTTACAATAACCTTTAAAGACATGCTAAAAGTACCTTGAGCTTTGTTGTGCACCAGTTTATAGATCAGTGCTGACCCTCCAATCAGCAGGACAGTCACACAGACGCACACAGTAATGATGACAGGGCCAGAAGAAACTGAGGATAAAACACAGACATTAAAAAAATCACAACATTGTACTGACTTACAGCATTTTTCATTGTTAACTCAGTAGATTGATTGACATGATTATGGTCCTCAAAGGGGAGAAAATAACAATTAAATGGAAGATCATTAAGCCCTTTAAATAACTGACACATTACTTATTTTGTATGAGCATTTCAAGTCAACAGGTTGTCTGTGGTAAACGACCATCTACTGATGTGGATGTTCAGGTGGAAGAAACGCTGAGGTATTTCTTAAAACCCCTTACAGTAGCAGTACATTAGTAACATAGAGAAATAAGCAGAGTTTGAATGTGACTGAATGAGGACCATAACCAGTCAGTATTACTGTCTAGATTAATAACATAAAAGCCTTTAAAATTAATAAATAAATCAATAGGTATGACACAAACATCTGCATAGCATGTGTGACATTTCCATGTACAGTATGAAAGAATCTAAATATATTAAAATCACTGATTTATGGTATCTTACCACTCCGGACTTTACGTTTCGGGTCCTCTGTTGTTGTCGTTTCCACTTGTTTTTGATTATGGTGATGATGAAGGTCATAGAATTTAGTGGTGTTCATAAAACAAGACATAAAAAAGATCAGGCATAAATTATATTAACCCTTTTGTGGGCAAAACCTAGGTAAATTCTAGCCTTCACAGCTTCAGAAAGATTTAAGCTACAGACATGGTACACACATCACATCATTCAGCAGACCCGGTCCTAACTGTTTAGCATGACATCATCGAGCTATGATGTCAGCATCCATGAGTAATTCAGCTCAGAAAATCATCCAAAATCTTCATATTATTGCTCTGATTTTTGGCCATCATTTTCCAACAAAAGGTGAAAACAGTGACATGATTCACATCAGACTGATCTAACATACCTTGGGCTGCAGTGAAAAATATTTTCTGTGTATCAAGGAGAAAAACTTTTGACTCAAAACATCCTTATTTAGAAGACACTGGGCAATTGCTGAAAATCCATCCTATTCATTCCACTGTAAGCCTATTTTAATTCTATGGATTTTCCTTTCTTTCACGTAATGCAGGGAAGTGCCCTGAAATGACTATGTATGGCAGTGGTTTCCAACATCTTTAATAAGGACATGTGAAGGACGTCTTCCTGAGTCTGACGTTATTTTAAATTCATTAAAAACACAAGCACTGCTCACTGCTGCTCATCTCACTCTTGACTGGACTCACGGGATGCTCGTTTTCACAGTAACATCTATACTAAGTGGTACTCATCATTTTAGATCTGAATACTTGTAGTGAGAATGTAAACAGAGATTTTCATCATTTTCATTGTTGAGTAGAGTGAGATAAACACCTCAGTCTTATCCT